>NC_016487.1:630594-786484 GCF_000227115.2 Naumovozyma dairenensis CBS 421 | reverse complement strand
TTTCTCAAAAGCAAAAACCAGGAAAACACATACTGAAGCGCGCGGCCTAGAAAACAAAAAAAATAATTTATTAAACAATTAAGGGTCTCGCGGAATTTGGAGGCAGAAAGGTGTCCACGTTGACGGTACTTTTTGGAGGTCCTAGCATTAATGATTGCGAACCCATCATCTGTGGTGTAAAATTCCCTTTCGTAAGTAGTACAGTAATCAAACAATTCCTGCGACGCAACAGGGATAAGACTGGAATTGGAGTAAGCGGTTTGGAATTAATCGAGGTCCACCAATTTTTGGTGGATAGTTTTGTTCTTTCGACGAAAGAGAAGTACCTTGTCTTCTTGGTGAGTTGTTTGATAGTTTTGGTTTCGACACCATGTTCATCTTTGGAAGTCAGAATAACATAGCCATCTATAACAGCGACTGTTTCAGATATAGTAATCATTTCTAAACCATTAGTTGTTTGGGTTCTTTTGTGATGGTAAAGAGGATTATGAGATGTAATGTAGGCTGATCTTTATTTAAGCAAACAAACAAGTACACACGAAATATTACAGAGGGTTGTATGTTCGGGAAACACGAAAACATGCTGGAAAGGAAGTACACGTAAATACTATACAGAAGGGTAAACAAACGATATAGGTATAACAGCTTCGATTGTGACAAGATATTTCCAATATGTGGCACCCATACATTTATGGTGTAGTGGACCTTCATTGCCATGCAGTTGACCTTCAAAAATTGTAGTTGACCGTCAAGGCAATGTAGTCGACCGTCAAATCTTGCAGTTGACCGGCTGGAAATGCAGTCGACCGTCAGTTTTCTCAGAAAGGCGCGCAGTGTAGTATACCGTCACCGCCCATGTAGTGCACATTCACGCGCTAACAAAATCAATGCACTACACCTTCAAGAAATTTCAACCTAAATAAGTTAACCGAGAAATTCTGAGTATTGCAATAAGGACGGAGAAGCGTTCGCGGTTGCAGACATCCGCTCCCTGCCAGAAACCTGAAATAAATGAAGCTTGTGGGTCCTTAAAATATTATCATTTTTAACGTATGTTTTGATGGCTTTCGTTTACTTTTGGGAATTCCACCCTAAACCGGTCACTCATACTTGGTCTTGACTGCTGCCCCTGACTTATGACATACTAATTTTCCTGCGCATTAAAGAGCTTAATGTAAGAACTTCGTCACTTATCATTACTCACTAATGTGGCTAGATCAAGAAATACTCTTCGTCTTGGAAATCCTTACTTTCGATGTATTTTCCAAGTAAAATTTCTTAGTCATTATCGGCAAATCGATTTTCTGATAGTGATATACCCTTCCGTGGTATATGTACCTGTGTACATCCAAAGCTTCTTCAAATGAGCGTTGGAATTTGCATAACTAATCACAACCTAACAGCAACAAAGAATATCAATATTCTACATCAATCGCTAATATTTCCTTTTGCCAATATGTTTACTATCAGTCGCTAACGTTAAAAATCGAAACCAATAAGTCTCAGCTTTTGTCATTCCCCCGAGCTTGAGTTGCGTTCAAAAATGATGGATAAGTCATCAAAAAAGTAATAAGTTATAGTTTATTATTTCTGGATATATAAATATATATAATTTAAATTTTAAGTTAACTAACAATAAATGTTGGATAAATATAAAATTACAAAAGGAAACTCCTAAGAAAGAAATACACTTTTAATTATATAATATATGAAAAATCACGAAGAAAACATTGTATATTATTAATAAATGATTGAAACATATAAATCTGACATTGCTCCACAAGATAAGATACCAAAATCTCATCAAAAAATGCGTTCTTAAAATTTATTGATTCTTTCCGAAGTTATCATTGCTGGGCCAATGAACATTTATTAAGTACTTATATAATATTATATACGGAACATTATAGATAAGATGACACATATTTAGGGGGGTTAATTAAACAATTTATTGCCTCTGACTGTTAATCGTTGCAAGCCACATATAGTGCAAGTCAACCTTCAATATTCACATTATAATCTCTATACGTTCTATTTAACTTTACCATTTTGGTTTCATGGCTATTCATTTCAACACTCTGGTGACACAAGTTTGGTTTAATTCCTTCTTTAGTTTGAAATGGTGCCCCAAGTTTAATTTAAATGAAAAGAATCTATTTTTTATACGACATACGATTGGGACCAAAATGGCGACCAGAAAAAGAAATTCTCGCGATATTAAATCCAAAGAAGTAGTCATCTACGTATAGTATCCCGTACCTTTATTTCCTATTTCCCCTTTCGGCATTATTCTCGAGACATATGTAATTTCCTTAACGAGGATCCAATACAAGCATCTGTACAAACCACAAGTTGTCAAAATGACTACATAAATTTATTAATTTTGATTGCTTTTGATTCACAGGGAGCTGGAAGAGCGAATGTATATAAACTAGTTCTCCATACCCTTAAAGTGAAAAATATTGGAAATGGTTTACTATTGAATAGAGTATAGGTATCAATCGAGAGAGAACAAAATATCCAGCCCCTTATTTGGGATGGATACACAAATATTACAAGAGACTGCATAGTCAACCAAAATAACGTTGCTGGCAGCCTAGGGTATATCCGACGAAAACGGATAAGCCTAAAGTTATATATTTCTTTGCTTTGCCGATATGGTCACATCGTGAACGCAATAATTGCCCTCCTGTTATGACCGAATCACCTAAGATCAATGTGGAAATGGCAGTAGTTATAATCCAATTTAGATCAAATGGGAAATAAGACCCCTCACAAGAAGTCGATGTTTCAACTTGTTCAATCTGGCAGCTAATTAAGCTATTATTCGCTACATAAATGTAATGGTTTATACACAAACATGAAAATATGATTGAATACAACAGGGTTGTGCGAAATAAGTATGGATGCAATGTCTTTTTTCTCCTACTATGGGAATGATATCTAGAGCTATATATCTGTTGTATAGTGGCACTATTGCATTCATAATTTGAATTAATCCAATCATTGAGTTTTCACTTGTAGTAATTCTTCCTTCTTATTTTTGCTAAGTATGTTAATTAGTCTGTTCGAATTTGGAAATCAGTCTTCTTAATTTGTCCATCTCGGTGTATTGCCTGAATATTTCGAGAGATATCCGAACGGAACAAGTGCTAACAATGAAAAACCCACAAACACCTCATATCTGACTTAGGCAACTTTAGCATACGTACGTACCAACCAATCTTATTTAGTTCTAATAATCTAAGTGTTGTCTAAAACTTTCGACACATTGATTTTGGGTTTCGAATTGAATATCACTGATTGTCACTTAAGGATTGGATAATTACTATGATTTAAGGGAAATCAAACATAGCCATGCCACAAACTGGCAATTCAAATAGTAGCAAATACAAGGTCGGATCTTTGTTAGTTGTCATAATGATCATGTTAGCTTAGTTTTCTCGAATTTATTTACTTCAAACCAGGATGACCCTAACTTGTCCAAAAGGAATAGCTGGGCAAAACTAGCTGCTCTTGCTGGTATTGTAATTGCCGCAGTAGCTGTAACAATCACTGCCTGGGCACCTATAGTATGTGCAACCACGAACAGGATTCAATGGTTATCTAATGGGTGTCAGTAGTATCTATTTATATGTTTGCTAGAATTTCTGACGCATACCATATTATAGTATGGTTGAGAACTGCATGTATTATATGAGAATGCAAAACATAAGGAAGCTGATTAATCCGCCGTAAAACGATAAGCAAAACACAATATTATAAGGGATTCTATTTTAACTGTATCTTTTTATATATCTCTGTATTTTATATACTCTCCACTCAACAAATAGTATGTTATAAAATAAGAGGAAGTTTAGCAGAAATCGAAGAAATGCCGTTTAAATATTGTTTTGTAAAGAAGATGCAATTAGGGAATCCTTTCCATGCTGTTTCATCAATATTTCTTTACCTCTCTGTATATATATATTTTTATTAACAAAATATATGCTAAGAAGTAATTCAGTTTTTTGCCCTCACCTAAGTCCTTGATTTCTTGTAAGTATACATCAACAGTCCCTTCCACAGAGTTAAAATAGAGGGAATTATCTTTCTCGAAATATTTGTAGTTTTCTTTGCATACGGCCCATATAATTGGACAGGTAAGTGGGAGACCATATATACGTACGTAATTAGGCTGTTTAACTTATTTTTTTCAAGATTTTCCTGTAAGGAAACCGTCAAACAGAATAATGCGCTGAAGAACAAATTGAAAAAAATGGAACTTCATTGTTAGAAGCTAATGATAAAAGAGACATTGATTTGTCTGGCAGATTATGTTCTTGTAATCAAAAATTTGCACTGTATCTTGCACACTTTAACGAAAAGGGGAAAAATATTCAAAGAGAAAACCGACAGCAAAACATAACATAATATAAAATGGTTCAGGGTACGAAGTCCAAAAGATCGAAAAGAATATATAAGTGCCAATTTGATGGCTGTGAACGTGTTTTTGATAGACCATGTTTGTTGCAACAACATAGATCGTCGCATACTAACGAGAGACCCTATGTATGTGATGTTCCTGGTTGTAATAAGAAATTTATGAGACCATGTCATTTAAAAGTACATAAATGGACACATTCCAAAGAGAAACCTTTGAAATGTCGAATTTGTGGTAAAGGTTTCATTACTAATCAACAATTAAAGAGACATTTGAACACACATGCAAAGAAATTGGCTCAAAGTCTTGATAAGAAATCTACTAATGCTAAAACTGCCACAACTAATGACAAAGTTACTAGTACACCTAAGATTAAATCTGGCGTTGAAAAAACCCCAATACAGCAACAAGTTACACCTCCAGATGAACAAGTTACAGATCGTTTGATGTCTATGAACTTTGGCTCTGAAGAAGAAGATTCTTCAAATCTGTTGATGACATGTCCATATGAAGATTGTGATAAGATCATTCAACCTGGTGAAGATTTGATCAATCATTTATTAGAGAATCATTTGGTAAGTAGATTAGTGTATCCAGACACAGCTGATGAATTCAAGTACGATCCAAGTAAACCTTGTCCTTCTAATGATAATAGTACTTTGAATTTGAATGATTTGGTTAATGGAACTACACCATTATCAAGTACTGGTACTGAAAATTCTGAAATTAATGATTTGAACGCGAAACAAAAGAACATTCATAATCATATTCCAACAGTTTCTGTTGATATGACTAATTTAAATAGTGGTTTTGATACTATTACAACAACTACTATAAACCCGGAACAGGTCATGAATCCGCAAACTCCTGATGAAACTAATTTATTAGACTGGAGCGATTTACGTTGTAGAGATTGTTCTTTTAGATGTGATCCAAAGACAGAATCTGTTTTCGATTTAATTGAACATTATGATCAAGATCATGCTTTCATTCCTGAAACTTTAATTAAATTTGGTTATATTAATGTTTTCGAACCATCATCACTCTAAGACCTTTTGATGGGAACTTATTTATTTATTTTTTATTGTATCTATTGTTATGTCTAGCATAATTAAATTCTTCAAGATAGTCTATCATCGATGGGAAGGTCAGGTAGTTAGTACGTACACACATAACTTTACGTATGTACACATTCGTTGATGGGAATGGAATATTTATAAAACAGGAACAAAAGGAAACAGTTAACTATTTTGCGTAAGTTTGTACGTAGAAGTGTTTGCCAATACGTACGTTGGTACTGAACAAGAACATTGTACCCCGCATTATATGTCAAAAGGCACGTATATTCATCTTTTTAAGAAAAGCCTTTGCTGTACGAACGGGTAAATGAAGTATCGATAACAAGATTGATAGCGATTAAAGGAATCTCACGATAAATTTCACAGGCTTCGTTCCTTCAATTTCAATGAATCTTCATATGTAGTATTCTTCACGTTTAGCACAATTGAAATTTGGCGGTGAACCTTCTCCACGCACGCACACGCAAATATAATATACACTTTGAGTTTAAGTATCAAAGATAGGTATGTAAGTGATGAAAAGTTTATTCAGGAAAGGAAGCTAATACGCACGTACTTGCTATCCCCGGTCCATAAACTTCTTTCATTCTTTCATTCTTTCATTCTTTCATTCTTTCATTCTTTCATTCCTTCATTCCTTCATTCACTATTTGTGGATACTACAGGAATTTAGTGAAGGAAAGAATGCGATGGTTGTGGCGATGATGCTTGAGGAAATCTCTAACAAAACGAGATAATCCACCTAAAAGGCATCCGCTGACGTAGGCGGGGAAGTTGACATGTCTTTCCCCCGATAGGGTCTTCGTGTAATTTATTTAGTAAGAAAGAACAAAAAGAATTTCGGCGAAACTCGTCGCAAATTCCCGTTTTTTTCGCCAACGGTCTCTCTCTCTGTCTCTGTCTCTGTCTCTGTCCCTGCGAAAGGACCCGCGGGTATTATTCTTATCATCATTATTATTTATTTATTATATAAACATATTTCACCATGGCTTTTCTGGTTTGGCGTCGCAGAGAAAAGCCGCGACAACGGCTGAAAGAAAGTCGTCGTCGACTCTTCGACGATTTGGGCATCGGTTGAAACTTTTTTTTCCAGATGATGTTCTTAAACTTTCCACGTTGTACCCAAAATCGTATAAAAACTTCAATGGAAATCTAGCAATTTTTTAAAGTTATGTGGAGTAATTATTCCTACATCACTTTCCCTTTTTTTTTTTCCTTTTGTAGTTATTTTTTATCTACCCTTTTCCTGTTCGATATATATTTTAGTTTTTATTTTAAAACAAATCAACAAAACAACACATATCAAATCAAAAAATGGTTCATTTAGGTCCAAAGAAACCACCTGCCAGAAAGGGCTCCATGGCTGATGTCCCAAAGGAGTTATTAGAACAATTAGAAGAATTGGAATCTGTCTTCCACGTTTCCGCTGATCAATTGAAAGCTGTCACCAAGCATTTCATCAGTGAATTAAATAAAGGTTTATCTAAAGAAGGTGGTAACATTCCAATGATTCCAGGTTGGGTTGTCGATTACCCAACTGGTAAGGAATCTGGTGATTACTTGGCTATCGATTTGGGTGGAACTAACTTGAGAGTCGTCTTGGTTAAATTAGGTGGTGATCGTACTTTCGATACTACTCAATCTAAATATAAGATTCCAGAAGGTATGAGAACTACTCAAGATCCAGATGAATTGTTCGGGTTTATTGCTGACTCTTTGAAAGAATTCGTTGAAGAAATCTTCCCAGAAGGTGTCTCCAAACCATTACCATTAGGTTTCACTTTCTCATTCCCAGCTTCTCAAAGTAAAATTAACAGTGGTGTTTTACAAAGATGGACTAAAGGTTTCGATATTCCAAATGTCGAAGGTCATGATGTCGTTCCAATGTTACAAAAACAATTGGAAGCTAGAAAAATCCCAATTAACGTTGTCGCTTTAATTAACGATACTACAGGTACTTTAGTTGCTTCTTTATACACTGATGCTGATGCTAAGATGGGTGTCATTTTCGGTACTGGTATTAATGGTGCTTATTACGAAAATGTCGCTGATATTCCAAAATTGGAAGGAAAATTGGCTGATGATATTCCAAAGGATTCTCCAATGGCTATCAACTGTGAATACGGTTCCTTCGATAATGAACATGTCGTCTTACCAAGAAACAAGTACGATATCAAGATTGATGAAGATTCTCCAAGACCAGGTCAACAAGCTTTCGAAAAGATGTCCTCCGGTTACTACCTGGGTGAATTAGTTCGTTTAGCTTTAATCGATTTACATGACAAGGGTTTCATCTTGAAGGGTCAAGATATGACTAAATTGAACACTCCTTATATCATGGATACTTCTTACCCAGCTAGAATTGAAGAAGATCCATTCGAAAACTTAGAAGACACTGATGCTTTGTTACAAAAGGATTTGGGTATCAGCACCACTGTTCAAGAACGTAAATTGATCAGACGTTTATGTGAATTGGTTGGTATCAGAGCCGCTAGATTAGCTGTTTGTGGTATTGCTGCTATTTTCCAAAAGAGAGGTTACAAGTCCGGTCATGCAGCTTGTGATGGTTCAGTCTACAAATTATATCCAGGTTTCCAACAACATGCTGCTGAAGCCTTAAGAGATATTTTTGACTGGACTCCAGCTCCAATCGATCAATATCCAATTATATTGTCTCCAAGTGAAGATGGGTCAGGTGCCGGTGCCGCTATTATTGCCGCTGTCACTGAAAAAAGATTAGCTGCCGGTAAATCTGTAGGTGTCATTGGTGCTTAGACGAGTCGTTTCTAAAAAATGACCAAAATATATGATTTTTACGTTTTTAACGAATTTATGTAAGTATAAAGATATATAGAATTTTTTATTTTAATTTAAGAAATAGAATGTAGACACGGTAATGAATGGTAGCCTAAATACTTTGAAACATCTCACTTCATATGATTGAAGTCGTATCATATGAATGTTTAGCGTGACGTTAAACATTAAATAGGAAACAAGAAAAAGACCAAAAAGGAAAAAGCCCATTTTTTGCCCCAATCTGCCTTTATATAATATTGATACTAATTGAAACGATATGTAAATATAACTAACATGCTTTAGGACAGAATGTACAGAACCGGAACTGCATCAGAATTAAGAAAGTAACTCAGTGCTCTGGCGATAAAAGGCGGGGACATTGTCAAAGGTAATGAAAAAGAAATCTTTCGCAGGCCTCAAATGTTATGGGGAGGCTGTCACCTTGCTCTAAATTTAAATGTTATTATCTACACTTTCATGGTAATTGCTTAATTAAATGTACGTCCAAAAGTATATATATCAAGAATATTCTATATGAAAACAAAAGCATTCATGGTTACTCATGAAACATTACTCCTATCTTTACCTTTTCAGAACTACCTCTAGACAGTTTCCTGACTTTTTTTTGCAATGTAATGATTCTTGATCTTACCGATGCACTTGTTTTTAGATCGTCTTTACTAATTCTTACAATTACTTCAAATTCACGATGTTTCGGTGATGGATTTACCGCCGTATATGACGCAATACTACGTAACTCCTTTGGTATGCGATCACTCTTTGAATTTTGGCCTTGAGTTTGTTGTTTGACATAAAAATCAAAAACATCATCTCTTATGTTCCCTCCTGGATGAACACCACAAATAACATACATAATAGTTCCAATATATTTCGTCCACCAAATGATTCTTTTCGCTTCAATTCTTTCTTCTTCACGTAACACCATTTCTTCAAGAGCTTGCATATATGTTTCTTCCTGTTCAGGTATGTTACCACCCCATCTATTACATAAAGCAATACCAATTAGCGCTCTAATCCTATGCGATAATCCATGGCAGCCGGCAATAATACCTCTTGTAGCAACATGTAATGCAGCAGTTGGTTGTAACTCTTTAGGATAAGAGGAATGAACGAACGCTAAGTTACATAACGCTGGAGCAATGCGTTCCAATACTAATTTAGGGATTTCATTTTGTGGAATGGAAGTACCTAGTAAGTTTAAATATTTTTCAGCCAACAAAGGAGCATATGGTCTTGAAGCAATCAATAGCGGATCTTGAGCTCGTATATCCCTTGGCAAAATTGAATAAAGACATCCCTCTCTTACACCACCTTCGCTGAAATGGATGGTTTTAATTGGAGGTAAACTTTCGAACGCTGCACTTACTAGTAGTGCGACTGCCGGCATCTGTTGTGCTCTTCGTTCTGATACTTTAAAGATTCTCTTTTCTTTCGAAAAAGGGATATGGTCTTTCAAAAATATGTACGCTGCCATTGATGAAAATTCGTCATAATTACATGAAAACCCATTAATAATCGTTTGGATTGGATAGCTTTTGGATTCAGCCAATAACAAATGAGCCATTCCTCGAAATCCGCCCCCTCTAGTCCATAGATCAAATCCACCATTTGCCTTTGCTTCTTCCAACATATGTTCGGGAATAGATATTTTATCTATGGCTTCTTTGAAAGCATTCTTTATTTCGAAGAAAATCGCCCTTCTATCTTCCAATTTTAATCTACTTGAAAGCGAACTTGAACCGTAATTTAACGAAACGGGGGTGGATGATTGTAAAATTTCTCCTTCTGCTGAAATAACCCATGATATTTGGGTAGTAACTCCACCGATATCTAAATATAACCCACTTACTGTATTAAATGAAGAGGTTACACTATAAACACCGGTTCTTGCCTCTTCCTCTCTAGAAAATAACTCTACATTCCAACCTGTACTTTCGTAGATTGCATTCAAGAATTCATCTGCATTTAAAGCATTCTTAGCAGTATCAGTAGAAATAACTCTTACGCTTGATTCAGGAACACCAAAATCTTCGCATATTAATTTAAATCTCTTCATAGCTGCACAAATTTCATTTATAATCCCTTGCGGGATTGGAATCTTTTTCAACGTAGTAGGTTCATATTGGACGTCATGTAGGGACACTCCTACTCTATCTTTAAAGACACAGGGCATTATCCTAGCATGATGAGCTGCCTTCGAAGAGATACTGAATCGGATACCACTGGAACCTATATCGACGACACCACATAAACTTCTTGAGACGACATCTGTTTCGTTATCACTATCAGAAATTACAGACATGACTAATTGGTATCTTAATCCTTAGAATGTCCTTACTTGTAGCTAAATAAAAGATGTTGAGGCTGTTTGTTTCTATATCTTCTAGTCCGATTTCGTTATCTTATTTTAGATACCTTACTTTTTTAAAGGCTTTGCTTAAGCCCTTTCGTTTCGCCTTTTCGCGTTACCTTGTTTGACTGAGTCCATAAAAGGAACGTCGCTTTTCCATTATATTAAAAGACTACAAGACAATTCATACACAGATCTCTGTAACTGAACATGAACAGAAGGTGATTATTTTACTATCTAATTTTTCTTTTATCAGGACTATGTATAAAAATGGAAGATATAAAAAAATATGTAAATAGTTAGTATTAAAAGGGTAGGATGTTTCACTTAGTTGGATGTCATGATTCTCTAACTGAGATCAACATCCGATCCTAGGAAATTCAAAGCAGAGTTATCACGTGTACACAGAGATGAGGAGGAGCTACTATCATCTAGTGGCACATTTGTGATCATAGTACTAAAATCTAGAGTTGTATCGATCAAGGTTAAGGGTTTCTCTTTCATTTGATGTTCCGACTCTAAAGCCGGTGGTATTCCACCATCATTTCCTTCTATATTTTTCGCAAGATCAGCTGAGTTGGGGCGATATACATAAGCTCCAATATCTTTAATACTATCGGATTTCATATCTTCTTCTATCGGACTGCTGTACTGCTTATCTTCTCCAATATGGAATAAATTTTTTTCTCGCGGTCTGGATAAAGTTTTGCTATTAGTTACTTTCTCAGTAGAGTGTTTTAAATAATTCTGTGGGATCCCTTCCTTACAACATAAAAATGTCGTACCATTGTTGACTTTATCTTTACAAACATGATAACACTCATAATTTCCATTAGGCATCAGCGTCCGAGATGGAGCATCTTGCCCGGACTTCGTCCCATCTTCTTTTTCATTTGAAAGTTTATTGTGTTCTAAATACTGAATAAAACTATCATCTGACGAAAAAGTATCACTTCTACCTAAAGCATCATCAGAGTCCGGTAGGAACAAACATTTTTCTAGAGCAGTCTGCTTTCTTTTTTGAAGAATTATATAATAATCTTTGGGGATTTCGGAGGCGGAGAAAAGTACCATATCACCGATTCCTGCAACTTCTTGACAGTTAATATCAAATTCTATGATATCGTCCTTGGAATCTATTACTGTGGATATTCTGAAGCTTCTTGCTGATAATAAATTTTTCAAATTAATCCTGCGAAAATCGATGAGATCCCCCGATTTCTTGAAGACTTCGATATCTAAAGATAAACTATGACCATGCCAAGTAGATGATTTAAATATTGCAGTAACCTCAACCTTAAATTCCAATATGATTTCTGTTCCTTGTGGTTTACAATTTTCTAACTTACTTCTTATCCTTAATTTGGGCAGTAACAATAAATCATTCTTAATTTTGTGACCATTCCCAGTCTTTAATCCTAGATAATATTCTAACTGCGCGTCTGAGAGATTTTTCAAATCCTGCAGTGAAGTTACACCGTGATGAACTAATTTCCTCACAGAAACCAAGCCAATTAACTTCAACTGCCGCAATACCATGAAGGAATTATCCCAACAATTACCATTAATCGATCGTAGCAAAGTTAATGTATTCTGCAGCGAGACACCATCTTTTCTCTCAATAAATACATCGACCATACATTTTAAAAGTCTATAACAATGTCTGAATGTACGCATTTTATCTTGTACTAATGTTTGATGTAACTTTTGAGCGCCTTCGTAAGATGGAAATTCTAAACCTCCGATCTCATATTGAATTATCAAGGATATTTTCTGAGAAGTTTGGTCAATAATTTTACTTTGGTTTTTTTTATTTAAAAATGGATATTTCAATAAAGGAGATGTATTTATTTCTTTGAATAATCTTTTTTCATTATGCCTAATTCTTATATCTGCAAATTCTTTTGCATTAGATAAGAGAATTAGTATCTCCTGTAAGGAATTGTTTTTCTTAGAGTTAATAAACAACTTTGTAGATTCAAACATGACATAATGTTTTGACATAGCATGTCCATAAGCTGTACAAACGAGCATATTCTCCTTCTGCACAATAATTTCCGCGTTCATTAACATTTCAAATAGAGATTCACAAAATTTATTTAGCTGCTCTACCAGAGAATTGTCATTATTCATGAATTTATAGATTTCTCGATAAAACACGGGGCGTTTCAAGAGCCTAACAAAAAGAAAGGAATTTTTTAGCCATTCACATGCTGAATTTACATCATAAACAGTTCCTAATGACATTTCGACAATAAGATGTTCTATTAAATTAAGATGCAAAGTACTTTCAAGTTGTTCGTTCCCATATATCAAATTTTCGTACTTTTCTTTCATTGGAGGACTTGTCATGACAACTGCACAACCTTCAGTTTCGAATTCTGGCCTACCAGCTCTTCCAATCATTTGTAGAATATCTAATTGTGAATATTCTTCGACATCTGATGAATTCCAGATCCTTGTTCCCTTTACAATGACTAAATATGCAGGAAGATTTACTCCCATCGCCAATGTAGAGGTCGAACATAGAATTTTGATATTTCCATTCCGAAAGTCATTCTCCACAACAGTTCTATCACCCAACGATAAGCCTGCATGATGGAAAGCGATACCACTTTTTAAGCACTCTGCTAGATTTCTGTCTGTGACTTGTGATCTTCTATTGTAGTTATTAGGGCCGTCATAAAACGACATATTTTCGCCGATGTACTTGGCAGTTGTAATGGTGGATGATCGAGTAGGACAAAAAATCAATATCGGGCGATTTTTGCTGTGCTTTTGAAATATATCTTCTAATTTATGATTGAATAAAGCATCACATTGAAAATCATTCTTGCCGTTGAAACTATATCCGTATACATTCCTTTTTAATAAAACTTGACGATAACTGTCGTCATATGCTAAGATGACAGCAGTGTTTTCTTTTTCATCATTGTTATGATTGTTTTTGGGGTTCAGCCATTCTCCTACGTCTTCTATATTTGGAATAGTAGCACTTACAGCTATAATTCTTAAATTTTCACATAATATATTCATTCGCGTCACTACGACTTCAAGAGTGGCACCTCGGTTCTCACGGAGTGTATGTACCTCATCTACAAGAAGTAGTTTAATTAAATTGAAAAGTAAACTGTAATCCGACCATTTTCTAGTTAATAGATCCCATTTTTCAGGAGTAGTTATGATGATATTTGATTTTTTCACTTTTTCAGTCTCTAAATAGCTTGTATCACTTGTTAGCATACCAACAGAAACATTCAAAAACTTGTCTTTCCAATTATTTAACATTTCACAACATAATGACTTTGTTGGTGCGATATATAAAACTTTGAAATTTCCAATATTGAAGTTTAATTTATTGATTAAGCGTAGAATTGCCAATTCGAATAGTACCGTTTTCCCAGATCCAGTTGGTGAAGAAATTACACAGTTGTTATCCTGTTGATAAAGTGATGGGAAAGCAGCAGATTGCATTTTATTAAATTTCTGGAACTTGAAAACCGATCTGAATGAATCCGGTAAAACAGAAGTATCCAGAATGCTTCCGTTATGACTGGTGTCTATCTTTTTTTTAATAAGAATCTTGCGTTTCTTTGAAGGTAGTTCTGTAGTGTCTACTTCATTTTGCTTGGAATGATTGAAAAAATTACCATCCAATTGAGTGTCGTCAGAGTCAATAGAAAACCCATTTGTACCATCCAAACCGGTAAATAATGAATTCGTATCTTCATTAAGTTCAGGTCTATCAATGTAGCTATCATCTTCAAATGCATCAATGTTATCATTTTGATCACAATCAATCAAGTTGTTGTGGCTCACTGCTATTTTGAAACGATTGTCTTTTTTCTTTGGTTTTTTCCTCCTAGGGGTTGCATCCGTTGCGTTTCCTTTAACAAACAAATAGAGAAGATTTCGAACATTATCCGCAATGGTTAGTAATCAACTAGGGTAATTGAATGTTAACTTGGAAGGGTATCTTAACTAGTTTTTTATACTTTTTTTAGTAGTATTCGCCGCACCTATTTTCTCAAACTTTGTTCCCATTATAAAATTGGTGAGTATTGAGATTGCAATTGGTAGCACTATAATCTCTGTGTAATAAATAAGGGTTATCCTTTTTTCTACTATCGAATATCTATCTTTGTATTAATTACTTATCCTAAGATTCTTTGTTTATACTTTATTGGTGGCAAATCTTAAAAATCATAATTAAGAATGTTGAGTCGTCCCCTTTATAAAAGGAAATCCGGTAATGTTGAAAACGCTTTAATTATAATTTCATCTATAAGAAATGGACAACGTTCCAAACCAACAAAAACATAACCAGGCCCCAAGCGGAAAGAATTGGTCTTCAGATTTGAACCATTATCTATCTAATTGAATTGCAATAATGAGTACAGTTAACGAAACCTCTAAAAATAATAACAAGGTGGAAGTTGATGGGATATCCGTATCAGTTACCGATGATGAAGACGAAGATTTACTAGAGTACGACGACAATTCTATTGAAGAGGAAGTTTCTGAACCTACTCATAATAATAAGGATAATAATGATAGTAGCAATATAAATGAGGCTCGTGCAATTGCAGAAACTTTACTGAAAAAAAAACTTCCCAAGATCATAGTATATTTTGAAGATGATACCTTTCTTCTTTTCGATTACGATTTATCACAAGATAATGATGACCTAACTGTTTCTGATAACACGTTCCCCATCATCTGTGATAATCCAAGGTTTTTTAACACAAGTTGTACTGAATTTATGGCATCTGTACGTAGATTTTTGGAAAAATACTATAATGGAGTGTTATTCAATAGCAAAGAAATCCTGATGGATATACCAGCTTTAGATCTTACTCTTTGTGAGGATAATTTGTACAATAATCAAATATCATTCAATGATATTGAAACTATATTTAGAATTCTGAAAGAGAGATCAATAGCGAATTCTGAACTACGTGTCCCAGCTTATATGGAAATTCGAATTCAAACAAGACCTCGATTTGTGTCTCGTTATAATGCCTTGGTGGAACTGACTGAAGGTGCTGCAACTTTACAAAACATTAAACCTTTCAGTAATAATGAAGATGATCCTTTGATACTGGACGATAATGAACTATCTGCAGTTAATCAAGGAGAAAAAATAGTAATGGATCTTGATGAAGATGATGAAGATGGAATGGCTAAAAATCAACAAAGTAATGCTATGGATGAGCCAAACCATGCTGATGATTCTGATAATAGTTCAGATGAATTGTTAGAGATAATGACAGATGAAGAAGGAGACAGTGAAATGTCTTGATTTCGAAAGTTCTGTAACCAATATGCTGGAGATTAATTAGATCTAATGATAAATCAAAAAAAAATTACGTACACACGACTAGTATTACTTCTTTTCTTGGTATATAGGTAATAAAAACGCTATATAATTTTGTAATATGTAACTGTCTCCCTTATGATTATCTGTTGATTTTATTATTTACTTATTTTTGGTTTCTTTTTTGTTATTAAATTCTGTACTTTTTATTTACTTTTCATCTATGCTGCTTCATTTTTCAAGATTATTTAAAAGGAAAGAAAATAAACTAAGGTATTTCAAGAATAAACAAATACGAAGGAAACATACCAAATTAATCCAACATCCAAGCAATCAATGTGAGCAAGGCTGCTACAACTTCGAACAACAAATTGATCCAATAGCACTTTATTAATGATAAAATATTGGTTCGTGGAGAGCCTCCCCGACGATGAAAGTATCACTGGTGACCTCGGCGGCTATTTCATTCGAAATAGTAATTTTACAAAAGAGTATTTGAAATTAGACAAGAAGGGCCAGAAGAACCTGAAATATGTTGCCAATTGGGGCAGCTCATATGGTATTGCCAATAATTTTTATAAATTGCCTAAAAATCGGGGGATAGGACAGTTCATAATTGATTATCAAACAATATGCTTTCTTATGGCAAAAAGAAGAATGTCATTAAAAGGGACAACTTTGAAAGAGGATCCTCACATCAATATCAATGTCCATGAGTCTAAACTCAGAGAAAAAATTTGTTTAGGTGTGGAGACACAAGAATTATACAAATGGATAAGCAAAATAACTCTTAAAATTCCAGAGAAAGTTCAAAAATCATTTCCTGTCAAACCTGCATCAATCGATTTGGGATCTTTTCTTCTTCTGGATGGTTTTCAAACCAATATAAGGAAAACTGATATTAGAACAATAAATTTGCCACAAATGACTAGTAAATTGGAAGAAAATACTGAAAAACTTCTGGATGAGAAATTAAAGAGAATGATATCGTTTACATTTCCTTCACCAACGGATATTAAAATTCAATCATTGGCTCCTAATACACTCTCCGGTTATAAATTAGAGTTCACAAATTATAGTCAATCAAAGTCCATTTCTACATCTAATCAACAAGAATGGGAATGGAAAGTTGACCCAATTCCAGATACAACGATGACTTTTAAAAGATTATGGGCATCATTGTTTGATATCAAATTCCACTCGTTAGAATTGTATAAAATTAAAATTTGTCAAGGAACTCTCTTTGGTAATGTGCCTAAAATGTCAATAATGTGCAAAATATGGAAATTAGATAAAGAACAAACCAAGCACTTGGATTGGAAACCATTTGCCAAATACAAATATTACAATATCGAGGAGAACATTACTAATAGTGGTACTGCTGAAATGTTTACGAAAATTGCTGATATGTCAGCTATATTACAATGTAAAAAACTTGATTTTAATCTGCTGGAATTTATTGATCTCGATAAAAAGACATTTGGTAGCCTTAATTTAGGATTTTCATGTAGTTCTCAAAGTATGGCCCCTCAGGAAATAAGTAACCTTAATGAAATAGAACCCACTACGCCTACATTAAACGAAATAAATAATAATAACTCTACTGATTGTTCAAATGTGATCAATACGTCATTGATTCCACATAAGAGATCATTCATTGATGATGAGTTAAAAAGTATTCTTTCGACTAAAAGAAGAAAACAAAAAATGAAGAGGAATGCTGAAACTTTTTTAAATGATAGCTCTCTATTTTTTAATCTTATTGGCAATTGTTCGCAAGATATCCGAAAAATTGGTGACAGTACCAGCCACAATAATATAGCTCTCAAGCAACTCAGAGCATTGGCTGAGACAGAGAGCTCTTCATGCGAATCTATAATTAGAATTGTCGATAATCAAATAAATGCCAATGGGAAGACTATTATTTTGAATACCAACCGCATGGAAACAAATTCAAAAATCTTGCAATACCTAGCCAATAGAACCGAGTTAAAAATTATCGAATCTAACTGGACCTCTGAATGTGACTTCATTGTCAACTTTTCAACTTGTATTCTAAGAACCCAGTTAGATAATTTTTTCCAAATGGATAAGACTGATACCCTCTTTTACACAAAGGATATCAAAGAACTGATAAAACATTTTCAAAAAATCATTATATTTGTAGAGTATTCACCGGAACTAGAAGATATTGATCACAACATTTTTTGGAAAATTAAACTTTTTCTTGATGAACCTATTTTTAGAGTTTATTTTGTTAAAAACACAAAGGAAGAAATAAGCTCTTGGGTAACAAGGATGGCCTCTAAATATGGAGACTATTATCAAGAGGACAGTTTGGGAATATCTAGAGAATCAGAGCGCATTTTATTACAACGGGGACTAAACGTTTTCCTCGCCAAAAAACTTCTGAGTGAGTATCCTTTGAAGAAAATTCTCGAAGATATGCTGCATCCAAATTTATCGGAAATTAAGGCAATGTTAACACCATTTCAGATAGAGCTTTTAAGATCGTTAATGCTTGCCCAATGGTAAAATTCCCTGTTATATTCAACTTTCAATGAATTACCTTTTGAATTACTTCATTAAATTTACAATCTTTTGCTTTATCTCTTCAATTCAAATGTTTGAAGTTTTCATGTTCATGCCAATTAAAATTTGAATTTAAACGTGGGGTAAATTTGAGGTACCGGCCGGGTTTCCGATATCGCGATAAGGTCGAAGGGTAAAATTTGGATATTTTATAAACGAGAAATCAATACTTTTGATAGTGTGGCTCAAGATAGCATTTACTATTGAAAACTCAATTCATATGTTTGTTCACAAATAGCAAAGAGCTCCTAGAACTGGAACCAATTAACAATACTATGAGTCCATCATTCGAAGTTACAATCTTAGGGGCATCAGGGGGTCCACTAGAAGGAACGACTCAATGTTTTATGGTTCGTCCAACAAGGTTGGACACACTAGCCTCAATTTGTGTTGATGCTGGAGTCGGACTTAGACAAATTATTCATACGCTGCTGGACTCCAAGGGAACCTTGGATGCGGAGGCTCAGATTGAAAGTTTTTATGAAAACGATTTTGAACCAGCTTCATCATTTGTTCATCCTGAAGCTCCATACAAACTTGGTTTCTCAGAATCAATACTCCACTCTTTAAAAAAGGCGATGGGTGAATCAAAAGAAAATCTTAATACCATGGATGTTGCATTACAACTTTTCCAAAATCTAAAAGAATACTATGTGACTCATCCGCATTTAGATCATACGAATGCCTTAGTCATAAATTCTCCTTCCATTTATGACCCTAGGTTTCCATCAAACAAAACCGTATACGGTCTCCCGTTTTCTGTTGAAGGTTTGAAAAAGCATATCTTCAATGATGTTTCTTGGCCAAATTTAATCGAAGATGGGACTGGAATGTTGGAGGTAGAAGCACTTAAGTCGGAATCGTCGCATGATTGTAAAATTTTCCCGCAATGGAATATACTACCATTTAAAGTCTCCCATGGGGTGGGGGCCTCTGATGTACTTGATCATATCTATAGTACAGTCTATCTACTCAGGGACCGAAAATCAAATGATTGCATTGTCATCGGTGGTGATGTTGAAAGAGATCCTAAAACAGGTAATAAGATATATTTGGATAAAGTTTGGCAGTACTTGGCGTCTAATATACCACCAAAAAACCTTAAGGGAATTTTTATCGAATGCTCAAGCCCAAACTCCTCTGATGATGAACATCTGTACGGTCATATGTCTCCAAATCACTTAATACAAGAATTATCTCGACTTAGAGGTTTATACAATAATCCTAATTGTCTCGATGGTCTCAATATCATAATTACACATACAAAAATGATCAGTTCTAACATTGACCCAAGGTTCATCATTTTGAGACAATTAAGGGAACTAGCAAAAGTTACTTTTATGGAAAAAGTTTTATTTTCCATAGCTCTCCCTGGGTTTACAGTGGTATTGTAATGTCATCAAAGATATTTTACAAGTGATATTTATTATAATGAGAGAAAGCGTTAAGACTGATAGAGTAAATACGGTATTGTTACAATGAATAATATAGTAGATTACCTATATCTGTGATTTTACGGCCCAACCATCTTATTGTCTTTTGACAACAGCATTCAATTAGATTTAGATCGTAGGGTCCTCCTCCACTCTTTGAACTCATTTGTTAAAACTGATTCCCCATTTACAATATCTTCAAATTCAGTTTCGCCTTTCTCTATTTCTGTCAAACGTAGGTGGTTATTCTCAAATACTAATCTATATGGTCTAATTTCATCTCCTGAATCTCTAGGGATCAATTTTAACAGCCATTCTGTTAAAAGGCCATACCATTTGATAGCATCTATACAACTCGTATTCATTTTTGGATTATGTTCCTTTAATAATATGGGTACCTCTTCAGTCGAAAATTCCTCTACACTTTTTAAAGTATAGTTTTCATCCCTAAATCCATAAATAATTCTTGGAATACCCACTAAAAAACATTGTAACCACGTCTTGAATAATTTTCTTTCAAATCTATGAGCATCAGCAGCAGTGATTATTTGAGTGCTACATTTCAATTCGGCGTAATGTCTTAAATTATCTTTATTTTCTTCTTTAAAATCAAAAATACAATCTATTTCTGCTCCTAAAACCAATTTACTGCTACCGACACCTGTTTTTACAACGGCAATATATTCATCTCCATTGCTACTTATCTTTTTAGGTCTCTTTTCCAAAGTAGTTCTTGACACAAGAGGTAACGGTTGAGACAGGGTTGCTAAACTTTCGAATTTGTAGCCTGTGTAACAATTTAAATCTATTGGATCTTGAGTTTCTTGTTTGGTAACATCTTTAATGAATATTTGACCGTCGAACGAAACTATACGTAGATCTACCGGGTTATATTCTGGTGTATCAAAAGCTGCAGATATCAATTTTCTCATCACACCTCTGAAAGTAATAATATCGGCCTTGGTAGGAATATCTTTGCGTTGTTCATTGATCATGATTGTTTTCAATAAACCACGTAAACTACATCGATCTTCAATTTGTTTAGAGCAATCTTTAAATTTCTTTATACCACTAGATAAATCTAAATATTTGTCTAAATCCGAGTCAGGTAAATAATAATAGTTTAATCTTGAGTCATCATTAATTAAAAACTCACCTTCTTGTGTCCTTGAGTATTGTCCAAATTGTTTTGGTTGTTTTAATGATGTTGTTGAACCTTTTTGGTTCACAAATAGATTTGCTGTAATTGCCATTTTAATCTTGGCGATATCGAAGGGAGAAAGAAATAAACCGGAAAAAAATAATAATAATGATAAACAACGAAACCGTCTCAATACAAAAGCTACCTGAATACTTCCTTTACTATATAACTTCTTGATTCGATTCGAGGAAGTTTATTATCTTTCTGCCTTTGTTGATGTTTTTGACTGAAATTTTTCAATATCATTGCAACGTATTTAGCGACATTTTTTTAAATTTTTCTGGCAGCTTTTTCTAACATCAAACGTTTTTTTAACATTCAATGAAGGTGATTTATCTTTTTTAATAATAAGAAAAACCACTTCATAATCGGATTCTTATCAAATAATGATTTAGTTTTTTGTTTTTATTTTATTTAGAATTGCTTTCTTAAAGAGTCAAGTCATTTTCTCCAATAATGTCTGCTAATACGTTAGTTATTAACGGTAAGGCACCAGTTGTCGCCTATGGTGATTTAATTGCTGCTCGTATCATCAATGATGCTAAACCAACTTCAATTGATATTCAATTCGTAGACGATAAGAAGTCTGCTCCATCAGTTTTTAATGGATCTTCTGATTCCACTTTCTTGAAAATCATTGAAGGATTCCCAGAAATTTTCACCGAAAGTAACAAAGATGCCGTTGCTGAATGGACTAAAATTGCTAACGAAGAACTTGTCGTTAAGAATTTCCAAAAATTATCTGAATCCTTGGGTAAATTAGATGCTCAATTGAACTTAAGAACTTTTATCTTAGGTGGGTTGAAGTACTCTGCTGCTGATATCGCTTGCTGGGGTGCTTTGAGATCCAATGGTATGTGTGGTTCTATCCTTAAAAATAAAGTTGATGTCAACGTTTCTCGTTGGTACAGTCTTTTGGAAATGGATCCAACTTTTGGTTCTGTCCATGAATCATTAACCAAATCTTTACAAGAACTGAAGAAAGTTTCCAATTCGGGTAAGAAAAAGGAAACTCATAAGGCCAATTTTGAAATTGATTTACCAGATGCCAAGATGGGTGAAGTGGTTACACGTTTCCCACCTGAACCATCTGGATACTTACATATCGGACACGCTAAAGCAGCTATCTTAAATCAATACTTTGCTCAAGCTTATAAAGGTAAATTAATCATTAGATTCGATGATACTAATCCATCTAAGGAAAAGGAAGAGTTTCAAGATTCCATCTTAGAAGATTTGGAGTTGTTAGGTATTAAGGGTGACAGAATCACATATTCTTCTGATTATTTCCAACAAATGTATGAATTGTGTGTTAAGATGATCAAAGAAGGTAAGGCTTACTGTGATGACACTCCAACTGAAAAGATGAGAGAAGAACGTATGGATGGTATTGCCTCTGCAAGAAGAGATCGTTCTGTTGAAGAAAATTTAAGAATCTTCAATGAAGAAATGAAGAACGGAACTGAAGAAGGTTTGAAAAATTGTGTTCGTGCTAAAATTGATTACAAGGCTTTGAACAAGACTTTAAGAGATCCAGTTATTTATAGATGTAACCTAACTCCTCATCATAGAACTGGTACTACTTGGAAGATGTACCCAACCTATGATTTCTGTGTTCCAATTGTCGATTCTTTGGAAGGTGTTACTCATGCTTTACGTACCATTGAATACAGAGATCGTAATGCTCAATATGACTGGATGTTAGATGCCATGAACTTAAGAAAAGTTCATATTTGGGATTTTGCTCGTGTTAACTTTGTTAGAACTTTGTTATCTAAGAGAAAGTTGCAATGGATGGTCGACAAGGGTTTAGTGTCTAACTGGGATGATCCAAGATTCCCTACTGTCAGAGGTGTTAGAAGAAGAGGTATGACTGTTGAAGGTTTAAGAAACTTTGTTTTATCTCAAGGTCCATCTAGAAATGTTATTAATTTGGAATGGAATTTGATTTGGGCTTTTAACAAGAAGGTCATTGATCCAGTTGCCGCAAGACATACTGCGATTGTCGACCCAGTTAAGATTCATTTAGAAGGTGATGATGTTCCACAAACTCCAAAGACTGAAATGAAACCTAAACACAAGAAAAACCCTGCAGTTGGTGAAAAGAAGGTTATTTATTATAAGGATATCGTTATCGACAAAGCAGATGCTGATCTAATTGAAGAAAATGAAGAAGTCACTATGATGGATTGGGGTAATGTTATTATCACAAAGAAAAATGCTGATGGTTCTATGGTTGGTAAGTTACATCTAGATGGTGACTTCAAGAAGACCAAACATAAGTTAACGTGGTTAGCTGATACCGAAGATGTTGTTCCAGTCGATTTGGTTGATTTTGATCATTTAATTAGCAAAGATAAGTTAGAAGAAGACGAAAGTTTCGAAGACTTCCTAACTCCAACCACTGAATTCCACACATCTGCTATTGCTGATTTGAATGTCAAAGATATGAAAGTCGGTGATATTATTCAATTCGAAAGAAAGGGTTACTACAGATTAGATGCTGTAGCAAAGGATGGTAAGCCGTATGTCTTCTTCACCATTCCAGATGGTAAATCCGTCAACAAGTACGGTGCCAAAAAATAATGAGTAAGCTTATCATATAGAGAGTTTCTAAATAATATATATAATGTATCTAGATTTTCGTAATCGATAATAGATTATCTATTTGACTCTCAATTGCTGCATCACTTCAGTAAAATCTGATCTTCTTCTTCTATGGCGGACAGCTTACAAAATACATAGTGACGCACGGGTGTTTTGGTTCTTTTCCTCATAAAAATATGGATAAGCATGAAAGATTTGGAAAACATGTCATTGTAGATAAAAACAATCATAGCATAGCATATGGAAATGAATAATAACTTCCTTCATGGCCAAGAAAAAGCTCATCAATAGATTATTCTATACCATCAAATAATTATCATATAAAACCAACCTTCATAATAAACGAACATGTCTGATATCGATGAAGATTTACTAGCTTTGGCCGGTGCCGACGAAGAAGAAGAAGATGATGAACAACTTTTAACAACGTCAGGTAAAAGGGCCAAAAATCATGACCAAGTTGGATCTAAAAGAAAGAAAATTGAAGTTGACAGTGAAGCTGAAGAGGAAGAAGAAGATGATTATAACCCATATGGTGGCAATCAAAGTGAAGAAGAAGAAATCGATGAACCTAATCCCTTCCCATTAGAAAATAAATATAAAGATGAAGATGATCGTGAACATTTGGAATCTTTACCAGAAATGGAGCGTGAAACTTTGCTGTTTGAAAGATCCCAAGTTATGAGGAAATATCAAGAAAGAAAATTGTTTAGAGAACGTCAAAGAAACATCAAAGAACAACAAGAAAGAAATGAACTTGAGGAAGAAGGGAAGAAAACTCGTTCTTCTACCAGAGCTACTCATGCCACTGGTCATTCTGACTTGAAGGCATCGAAACTTTCACAATTGAAGAAACAAAGAGAGAGGAAAACTAGAGACCAAGATTATAATGATGTAGAAGATGAAGATGATTTAGATGATTATGCTCCAGACGATAATTATAAACATGAAGATAGCGAATACGAAGAAGAGGGAGAAGAAGACGAAGAAGATTATAATCCATATGCCACTAGAAAAAGTTATGATATGGATAAAGATGAAGTTGAATGGGCTGAAGAACAAACTGATAGAGAAGCAGAATTAGATGATTTCAATAAGGTAAAGGTTGGGCGTTCATTTATTGCAAAATACTGTTTCTATCCAGGTTTCTCAGATTTATTAAAGGGTTGTTATGGTAGAGTCAATGTTGGGACCGATAGACGTACAGGTATTTCGTCTTATCGTATGGTGAAAATTGAGAAAGTTTTCTTGAAAGGTCCATATCGAATGGGTGATTTTTTCACTAACCAGTATCTTGGTGTTACTCAAGGTCACGATAGAAAAGTTTTACAAATGAATATTTTTAGTGATGGACTCTTCACTTCAGCGGAATTTGATAGATATACGAGAGCGCTTGAGAATTCACATTTAACCAAACCTTCGATACATGTTCTCAGAGGTAAATCTAAAGAGATCCAAGCATTTGTTTCCGAACCGTTAACAGCAAAGATGACCGATGCTATTGTTCGTAATAGAATGATGTTTAATAAGAAATTATCCGGTACTAATGCTGTCTTAGAGAAAACAGTATTGAAAGACAAACTACGCTATGCTCGTGAAAATAATAATGAAAGAGATGTTGCTAAATATTCATCTCAATTGAGAAATTTGGAAAAGAGAATGTCTGTTTATGAGAAACATCATGAAAATGATCAATTGGGTATGAATAAATTAGGTGCATTGACATCAAAGAATAGGAAAGTTAACATGGATAAGATTAGGAATGCTGAACATATAAAGAAGGAGGATCATGGGCTCGATTCAAAGAGTGATCCGTTTAGTAGATTGAAAACTAGAACAAAGATTTACTACCAAGAAGTACAAAAGGAAGAAAATGAGAAGGCTCAAGCCATGGCTGAAGCCAAACAAAAACAATTGCAAGAAAATAAAGCTCTTAATGAACATAAGGAGAAAGAACTTCTATTAGCTCGTTTCAAACGTTTAGGTGGTCTAGAGAACCTGATACAAAACTTGGATATAAATGTGACATTCGATATCTAATCTTGTAATAGTGAATAATATATTATGATAACTTATATAATATGTGACTCTGAATATAATGTTAAACTTTTGTACCTCAGGTAAAAAACTGTTTTCCATCTTTTTTTATATGGTTCCGAGGCAAGTTCTTCTGTAGATGGTATGAATATAATTTTTCATAGCTCAAAGAATGGAATTTAATGTCAGGAAGAAGCCACTCAATGCTGGTAAGGTTTTCAGAGACAAGAGATAAATGTACTGTTTTTTATCGAATTTAACTAATGGCCCAGGAACATCAACTGGCTGACAGGATAGCTGACCTTCTTCAACAAAAATATGATACTTTAAAATCTTCTTCAAAACCAGTTGCTAGATCGAATGGCATTAAAGAATGGACCGTCTTTGCTGGTATTGTTGCTATAAATACAGATACGAATGATCTTAGAGTTATTTCTTTAGCGACAGGTGTGAAAGCTTTACCAAATAAGGAATTAGAAAGAAGTGGTGGTAAAATGTTACATGATGGTCATGCTGAAATTGTAGCCCTTCGAGGATTCAATACAGTCATATTACAACAAATTTATCAGCTGAAAAATGGGGAAGAAACTGATTTGGTTATACACTCTAAGGATTCAGAGTATTATAGTTTTAAATCTAATCTGAAAATTGCACTTTATATATCACAGCTTCCGTGTGGTGATATTAGTATGAGGATGCTAAAAGAAAGAGATATTGCTCCCGAAGAACTTGCAATAAAGGATGAAGATAGTATTCAATATATTAACCAGGACAATAAGACAATTTTACGAGGACGATTGAATTTCAATAAGAAGGGATATGTAAGAACGAAACCAGGAAGATTGGATTCTCAACTTACAAAATCAAAATCTTGTTCCGATAAATTATGCATGAAACAATATACTTCAATTCTGAATTGTCTTACATTCCAATTACTTGAGCAACCTGTTTATCTAGACTATATGATTGTTCCCGGTATGACAACAGAGATGAAGGAAGATATTGATCTATGTTTTAATAAACAATTCGAGAGATGTGTTGGAACACGGCATGAAGTATGTTATTTAAGTACGAGTAAAGAGTTTAAGGATACACGTAACACTAGTGATCAGGAACCAAGTGCTATAGGAGCAATAAAAGTTTTCATTGGGCAAGGCAATAGTATAGAACAAACAATATTGAATGGTGTGAAGAACGGTTCTTATACGAAGAAGAATAAGCCATTGAGGAAAAATTGTGAAACTTTAGTTAGTCGATTCTCTCAATGGCAAATTTTTAAAGAGATCGAACCAAAATATTCCCAAATGTCATATTTAGATTTCAAACAGTCACAACATGAACGTCGGAAATTAATCGATTACACAAGATCTAAAATGTCCCCTGATGGATGGATTTCCACACAAGAAGATGATTGCTTGCCATAGTAATAAACTGTCATTACTATTTCAAAGAAGAGATAATATGCCACAAAGCAATTGAGCTAATGTACAGACTGTCTCTGTAATATAATTCCGTTACACCTGGTGTGTTATCATGACGACAATGGAGGACCTGCACACAAAGAAATCCAGGTACGATTACAAAACTTATCTTCGATGGTTTAATGGAAGCAGGTAAGAACCAATCCATTCAAGATTCATGAAATATCATCTACCTCTTTGTATATTATTTAATAGATCATATGTCCTAGATGTAATCGCAATGCTTCTAAATAGTTGACGTTATTTATAATTAGTGTTCCGGGCGGCGTCTCTTTTACGTACAGTTAGTTACACTGACAGTTTATAAAGTTGAGTTCTTGTGAAAACAGAGAATAGACTAGATTAGTTCAATGAGATTTGTTCAAAAGAACCAACCATAGGGATGGCCCAAAGCAACTTACATTAACATTCAATGGATGAATCAAAGTTACTTGCCATTCTTGACAAGTTAACCCCGACGAGTTTTCTAGACCCAAATGAGAGTGATGTGGTGAAAAACACATTAATGTTGTGTGACGATGCCAAAATGAATGAGGATCATTCTGCCTCAATAAAACTGTTATATTCCAATACTATATCATATGAGGCTATTGATGCTGATGTGATAAAGCAAAGGTTTTCAGATGGGATACACAGAATGGAAGAAAAAGAAGATACAACGGATGTCACACATCTAGCATATTGGAAACCGTCATCAACGAAGGTAAATTTTCCGATTGAAAATGCATTGAACCATGATCCTAACTCGTATTGGCAAAGTGACGGTAAACAACCACATAGAATGGATATCTATTTTAGCAAGTTCATGAACTTGAAATATCTTGCATTTTATCTCTCCCAATTTCAGGATGAATCATACACACCGAGAGAAATAAAAATTTATTACGGAAACGGTCCTAATGATTGTAGGCTTTTTGTACATGTAATAATTCAAAGTGTGAATGGATGGTTTTTGATACCAACTGATACCGCAAGATGTGTGGATATGGAGGTGACCGTGACAGAATTGAATTGCCGGTTCCTTCGGTTTGAATTCCCATTTAATTTTGAACATGGGAAAGATACACATTTAAGAGGAATGAAAATATTGGCAAAGGCAAACAAGAAATCCGTGGAGATGGATGGATGGTTAAAGACTTCCACAATGGAAAATAATTTTTTAAACGCATTTCCCTTAAAATAAGCAATCATATAACATATCCCTTCCACGTATTCCTTCGCGTACTTACAGGCTCTATTTGATGCAGATAGTTTCTGTTATTTAAGAATATATTCAGACTATGCTTATATGTAATGGATACGAGCTTATCCATTTAAGGGATATGAGTGGTGTACTGTATACGCCATAAAGTTTACGCGATTCTCTTAATGATACTAAAAAGTATTTTTAAGATAGTGAAATATTATTTATTTGCATACTATATAGCAATCTTCTCATACGAATACTGGGCTATGACCATACCCAAGGGCTTTTCAATTTTATATTTATTACTTACTTACAATTGTCTTCCTGTTAATATTTATATACTGTCGTCCTTTTTAATTCGGATATGAAATTTTTACTGGAAAAAAAATTACTAACAAGAGAAAAAATAGTTAATCATTTTTGCACAGTAATTTGGTAAGATGACAATGTATATTGGGAACTAATCTAACATTTAATCAAGTCTTTCAAGTATTCTAGAAGGGCGGGGGCAATTACAGAATCTAGTTTATATTTTTTTGGCTGATGTCTGATCTAGAAACTATCTCCAATTATCTTTCTCAATCAGTGATTGCTGGGACGGCTAAATCAGCTGAGAGAAGCTTGAGATCATTAGAAAATCAAAATGGCTTCGGATTGACCTTATTGCATGTAGTAGCATCTACAAATATTCCAATATCTACAAGATTGGCAGGTGCTTTGTTCTTCAAAAATTTCGTAAAGAGAAAATGGATCGATGAAAATGGTAATCATATCATCTCTTCGAATGATGTTGAATTAATTAAGAAGGAAATTGTTCCATTAATGATTACCTTACCTGGGAATTTGCAAGTCCAAATCGGTGAAGCTGTATCTGTCATTGCAGATTCTGATTTCCCAAACAATTGGCCAACTTTATTAAGTGATATGGCTTCAAGATTGTCTACAGATGATATGGTGACAAATAAAGGTGTCCTTACAGTAGCACATTCCATCTTTAAAAGATGGAGACCATTATTCAGATCGGACGAATTGTTTTTGGAAATTAAATTGGTCTTGGATGTCTTCACTGAACCATTCATGAATCTATTGAAAACCATTGATCAAGAAATTTCTCAAAATCACGATAATGTAGCTAAACTAAACCTAGCCTTTGACGTGTTATTAATCTTGACTAAATTATATTACGATTTCAATTGTCAAGATATACCTGAATTTTTTGAAGATAACCTAGAGACAGGTATGGGTATCCTTCATAAATACTTGGCCTATAATAATCCATTATTAGAAGATCCAGATGAAACTGAAGAGGCAAGTATTCTCACTAAAGTTAAATCTTCTATCCAGGAAGTAGTCCAATTATACACAACAAGATACGAAGATGTCTTTGGTCCAATGATAAACAAATTTATTGAAATTACGTGGCATTTATTGACCTCTACATCTACTGAACCAAAATTTGATATCTTGGTTTCCAAATCATTAGCTTTCTTGACTGCTGTATCAAGGAATGCTAGATATTTTGAAATCTTTAATAATGAAAGTGCAATGAATGATATCATTCAACAGATTATATTGCCTAACGTTACATTACGTGAGTCCGATGTGGAATTATTTGAAGACGATCCAATTGAATATATTCGTAGAGATTTAGAAGGTTCAGATACTGACACAAGAAGAAGAGCTTGTACAGATTTTTTAAGGGAATTAAAGGATAAAAATGAACAATTAGTAACTAACATTTTCATGGTTCATATGAAACAAATCTTGGAACAATATCAATCTAATCCAAGTGAAAAATGGAAATATAAAGATCTTTATGTTTATTTATTTACCGTGTTAGCTATTGAAGGTAATATAACAACTACTGGTGTTTCATCGACGAATAGTTTGTTAAATGTGGTAGAATTTTTCTCAGAACATGTTCTTATCGATTTATCTGGTCAAGTTTTCCATCCAATTCAAAGAGTTGACGCAATCAAATTTATTTATACTTTTAGAAATCAATTAAATAAACCTCAACTAATTGAACTTCTACCGATATTGGCCAATTTCTTACAAAGTGATGAATACGTTGTTTATACATATGCAGCTGTCACCATTGAAAGAATATTGACAAGAAGAGAATCCAATACCTCAAATATTTTACTATTCAATAAAAATGATTTGACTGGTAGTTCGGAGATTTTATTGAAGAATTTATTAAGTTTAATTACAAACCAAGGTGTTTCTCCCGAAAAATTAGCAGAAAATGAATTCTTAATGAGGGCCGTGTTCAGAGTCCTACAGACTGCAGAATCTACAGTAGAATCCATATATCCTGATTTGATTAATGAATTATTAACTATTGTTAATATAATTGCTAAGAATCCATCAAATCCAAGATTTTCACATTATACCTTTGAATCTATTGGTGTAATATTATATTTCACATCTACCCAATTATTACCATTATTAATGGAAAGAATGATGCCATCATTCTTACATATCTTATCAGAAGATATTCAAGAATTTATTCCATACATTTTCCAATTAATAGCATTCAGTGTGGAACGAATGGATACCATTCCAGATAATATAAAGCAATTATCTCAACCGATTTTGTCACCAACTGTTTGGGAATTGAAAGGTAATGTCCCAGCTGTTGTTAGATTATTAAAGGGTTTCATTAAGAAGGATGCATCCATTTTTCCAGATTTAGTTCCTGTTCTTGGTGTTTTCCAAAGATTAATCGCTTCTAAAGCTTATGAAATTTATGGATTTGAACTATTAGATGATATATTGTTGAGTATTGATATTGAAAGTCGTTTAAAACCATTTTTGAAACAAATTGCCACTTTATTATTACAACGTTTACAAAGTTCCAAGACTGAAAGGTATGTTAAAAAATTAACAGTATTTCTAGGTATGCTTTCCATTAAATTAGGACCAGATTTTGTTGTTCAATTTATTGATGAAGTTCAAGATGGATTATTTCAACAAATATGGAATAATTTCGTCATCACTTCTTTACCTACAATCGGTAATTTGCTAGATCGTAAAATTGCATTGGTTGGTATGTTACAAATGTTTATTAATGGTTCCATTTTCAATAGTAAATATGCTAATTTGATTCCAATAACCTTAGAGACTATAATTAAGACTACTGTATCAGAAAGTGTTGCTAATTTGAAAGATGATTTTATTGATATGGATAATCTTGAAGAAATTTCTACTTTCGGTTCATCATTTAGTAAATTAGTTAGTGTTTCAGAAAAACCATTTGATCCATTACCAGAAATTGATTTAACTAATGGGGTTAAATTGTATATTATTGAAAATTTGAAAAAATACTTGGCCAATTCACCTGTTCTTTTAACCCAATTACCAATGAATTTGCAAAATAATGTTAATCAATTAATAAGCATGGTTCCAAACAATTAATGATGGTAAAGAAACATTGGCTTCTCTAGTTTATAGATATATATATTTAGTAAATACTGCACTATAAAACAACAACAACAACACATGACAACATAGGGTCTCGATGGTATCATCAACATAAATCAAAAATACACTTATTAAAAAAGCATAGATTTGATGATCTTGTTTAATTTCTTTTTATTAATTTATTTTGAATATATTTTATAAACTATATGTACGCAGTTACTGCAGATGATATCGAGTCTATCTCTGAAACTTGAAAAACAGCATTATTCCTTCGTTTTCCATTTTCTATTTTTTTTACAGTGATATTTTGAATATGAATTTGATTCTGAATAATTAAGTATACGGAGTGTTTTCATCCTTAATTACATCCTTCTGTGTTGGTATCGTTTCAAGAGAGATTGAAGGTGGTGTTAAGGCTGGGGATGATTGTTGTTGCTGTTGTTGCTGCTGATGTTGTTGCAGATTGGCATTGCCATTTATTGTCGAGGCGTTAGATTGTTGAGGATGATTTTGTAATTTTAAAGCTTCAATTTCAGCAGCAGTTAAGAATCTTCCACCTTTCCCTCTTGGCCGGCTCATTGCATGTTTATGTCTTGACTCATGTAGGTAAGGTTTCCTTTCCTTTGATATTCTTAATATTTCTTCTAATCTTGCCCTTGCGTATCTTCTTTTCAAGATTCTATGGTATTGTTTGGCATTAACATAAAAGGGCTGGTCATTAGTTGTTGCAGAACCATCAATGTTATTAGCAGTAGCTTCATTGATAGTGTTATTGTTGTAATTGTTTTCATTTTCATTTTCATTTTCATTTTCGTTATTCTTCAGATTTGTAGAAGCCAAGTTCACATCTTTCAATTGTCCATCGGCGGACACTGCTTCATTTTGGTTAGATTGTTGGTCGCGATATGGTTTATTTGAAGATACAATGTTTTCAGCGTCATTATTATTATCATTCTCATTCAATAGACTAGTAGAAACAGATGTTAAGGCAATCAATTTATCCACCAGTTGTTGCTGCTGCTGCTGCTGCTGCTGTTGTTGTTGTTGAGCTGTAGTATTATTTGCTTGTACTGCATTATCCTCCTTAGACAGTTGCTGTTGCAGTTGCGATTGCTGTTGTTGTTGTTGTTGCAGTCGTTGCTGTATTTGTCCCTCATCTGAAAAGGAACTGCTATTCTTCAATTCATTCAAACGGTTATATAGGAATAATTCTGACGAGGTTCTTTCCAAAGTCGGTACTGTATCGACTGGTGAATTTGATGAAGTAAGGTTACTTCTTCTATCATCCATGATAGTGGATCTATCCGTCTCTATAAGTCTAGTTTGGAAAGATGGAGTTGGAATTGGAGTTGGAGTTCTAGAGAGACTAGTCAATATTCTGGGAATTACGTCGGATTCTAATGGGTGGAAATTTTCTTCGTCATCTCCTCTTTCATCATTATTTTGAGTTTTCATATTTGCAGCATTTAACTTCTTAACACGGTAAAAAGAAAGTCAAGGTAATAATTAATTCAATTAAATACTAACGTCAAGAATTCAATATCCGAGACGTGGAGCCATAGTTACATAGCGCAAGAATATTGATATCTTATCCGTATCTAGATAATATATTCCTCCGTTACGCTTATTTATTACTTTCCGGGGAAGAAACCTTTATTTTTAAAAGTATTTTGAATATTTTAAAATATCAAAGGGAGGGTAACCTTATATTCACAGACACAACTTTAACGTCACATATAATCTTTCATAATATCAATTAGTGTATCCTTTTGGCTACCTTTGGATTTCTCCAGAGCGGTATTAATATCTTAGTACTCAATTGAGTGTGTATATAATAAAGTGGTCTGACTGACTTTATTTACCTTCTGAAATGTATGCTTGTTGTTTCTGTACCTTCTTCAATTTCCTCCCGTTGTGTAAGAATATACAGAACTGTGTTAAATCAATGTCTTTTATCAGCTTTTATGTACCTCTGTATAAGAATCTCTTTAAACTGTTTTCTATCGTAAAACTCCAGCTATGTTTCTTAAAGAACTCAAAAGTTCGTACTCTCGGCGGTTGCTTAGGGTTCAAGTTGTTATTGTGATAATCTAGATTTTAAACTAAAGTCCTAATAAGTTATACAAACCTCCTACAAGAACAATAACTAGAAACTAAACCTTTCTTAAATTGAGTCCCGAAAGATCTGGAAAAGTGAAAATGGTTCGTTCAACAGATTGTATTGCCATATGTAAGAATAAATCAAAATAGGTTTGATTTGCTTTTATTATGAACGAATATTTATTTATTATTGTTATATATAATGTTACATTGTTTATTTTATATTTACATGGAGTTTTGGCTCTTTTTATTTGCCCAGAAAATTAACTTGGGATTCAAACTGGTTTATTTTTCCTATTTTGTGCCAATTTGTACAATTCAAAGATTGCAGCTGGTGTTACTCCTTGAATTCTTCTTGCTTGTCCAATGGTAGTTGGTTTGATTTTATTAAGTAATAATTTACATTCTGATGATAAACTTGCAATTGGATTGTAATCAATATCAATTGGTAAAAACATATTTTCATCTGCTTGGAATGCTCTAACATATTGTTTTTGTTTTATTAAATATGGTTCATATTTTGCCTCGACATTAATCTTAGATAATACTTGTTTTGGAATCTCAGATACGTTTAAATTCAATTCAGGAACGTAATAAATCATTTTTTCCAGTGACATACCATCTTTACGGAACAATTCCCATGCTGATTTATTTGTGGCCGATTGTGATATATTCATTGTGTTATTAAATTTTGTTTCCCATTGATTGGAATTTAAAGAGAAAGTTTTCAATTTGTTAATTATTTTTTCAAAGATATCCTTGTCTGAATTATATTTCCTCCATCGTTCAGGACTTATAACACCTAATTTATAACCTAATTCTGTTAATCTTGAATCAGCATTATCCGATCTTACACTAATTCTAAATTCTGATCTTGAAGTAAACATTCTATATGGTTCCTCTACACCTTTTGTTATTAAATCATCAATTAATACACCAATGTATGAATTTGATCTATTTAGTACCAGTGCGCGTGTTAGAGTAGTTCCATCATTCTTCAAAGATAAACCTGCATTAATTCCTGCAATAATTCCTTGAGCACAAGCTTCTTCATATCCTGTGGTACCATTGATTTGACCAGCCATATAAAGACCCGAGATTAATTTAGTTTCTAAAGTATTTTGTAATTGAGTCGGATCCACATAATCATACTCTACACCGTATGCGAATTGAATAATTTCTACATTTTCCAAACCGGGGACCATTCTTAACATTTTCAATTGAATATCTTTGGGCATTGAATTTGATATCCCATTGGGATATATTACATTTGAAGTTAAACCTTCTGGTTCTAACCAAATCCTATGAGATTCTTTTTCTGGGAATCTAATAATTTTGGCTTCAATTGAGGGACAATATCTTGGACCTTTTACAGTTTCTTTAATATGAATACTTTTATCTAAATTTTGACGTAAATATTCGTGTAATTCATTTGTAGTTCTTGTTCCATAGCAAAGAATTTGTTTACTATTTGCTATGGGGACAATTTCATTCATAAAACTCATTGGATATGGTGGATCATCACCAAATTGTTTTTCTAAATTTTTGAAATTTATCGATTTTGCATCTAGTCTTGCAGGTGTACCAGTTTTCAACCTACCTAATTTGAAACCAAATTGTGATAAAGTTTTACTTATCCCATATGTTGGATCTTCACCAATTCTACCTGCGGGGAAAGTTTCCATTCCTACATGAATTTCAGCATTTAAGAAAGTCCCCGTAGTGATGACCACTTTCTCAGCTTTCAATATAGATTCATCTTCAAGAATAACACCTCTAACGATTGGTACAGAAGAAGAAAAAGAAGAGGAAGAAGAAGTGGTAGATTGTTGTTCCACGATAATATCTTTAACTTTCCCCTGTAATAAATTTAAATTTGGATAATTTTTTAATAAATTTTGCATTTCTTTCAAATAAATATCTCTATCAATTTGAACTCTCGGCCCCCAAACTGCAGCACCTTTACTTCTATTCAATATTTTGAATTGAATACCTGCCAAATCTGTCACTTTAGCGGCCACACCATCCAACGCATCAACTTCTCTTAACAAAGTACCTTTCCCTATACCACCCATTGATGGATTGCAAGAACAAGTACCAATTTTATCTAAGAATGGAGTAATTAATGTAGTTTGTATACCAGTTCTTGCGGATCCTGTGGCAGCTTCACAACCGGCATGACCACCACCAATGACAACAACACCATGGGATGGTGAGTTATCTAGTTTTAATTTTAATTCATGATTCAAGTGTATTTGTCTTTTCACGTTTCGTAGTGTGAGGCCATTTCCTTTATTTGTTGTCAATCGAGTTAAAGCTACTCTTGTAGTTGTTAACAGGAAGGTAGCCCCCTTAGTGGAAGCATTTAAGAGGGATGACATACTTGGATGCTACTTGGAGTTAGTTGCTGTTTATTGTTGTCACCAGATGCATACTGTGTACATATATAGAGAAGTGGAAGTAATCGGTGGAGTGACTGACGCTATATGTCCTTTATTCTAAGATTAGTTACTGAAAAGCAGTGTATAATCTCAAGTATCTGTGAAATAAGCGATTTTTTAAATTTTTCAAAATGGAGACGGCGCGAGATTCATTTGTCCGCTCTTATCATGTGTTGGAGGGATAGAAGGCTGGCCACGGCTAACGGAAGAGAGTCAACAACAGAATGGAAAACAGAATCAAAAATCAAAATCAGACTGGCAGCAGGAGAAGTCAAAGTTTTGTTTTGAAAAAAAATAAAAAAAAAAAAAAAGGTTAGAAGACCGAGTTGAAAGATGAAGGAAGGGCAAACAACCTGACTCTATTACTACTACTATGCACTGCTATGCAATCTCGAATAATAATAATGACGATACATATATTATCTAAGATGAAGCGAATAAACTGAAGTCAATTATATGAAGTCAGCGCAATGTTCATGTTCAGGATATTACCTACTCGCAATGACTGATTCTATCTTAGATTATATCTCTCTGTATTCAATATATTTAAGCAAATTAAGTTATTCGTTGATTTCATTCTTGCTTACCTTTTTTCTTGTTTTCTTCATAGCATCGAGAGTCATCAAATACAAAACAAACAGATCATCATCATCATCATCATCATCATCATCATCATCATTGAAAAGAGATAAAGAGAAGATGTCAGAACAATCGTTAAACTTACTAGTTCTAGGGAATGGTGGTAGAGAACATGCCCTAGTTTGGAAGCTTGCTCAATCAAAAACAGTAAACAAAATATACGTTGCTCCAGGTAATGGTGGTACAAATTCATCTAACGACGATGAAAGGATCATAAACTTACCAGATTTATCACCAATACCATTGAACTTCACCAAATTACAAGATTTCGCTGCAAAAAATAACATCGATTTAGTCATTCCTGGTCCTGAACAACCATTAGTAGATGGTATCACTGATATCTTCAATAAAATTGGTATCCCTATCTTTGGTCCATCTTCAAATGCATCTCAATTAGAAGGTTCTAAAATCTTTTCCAAAAAATTTATGAAAAATCATAATATTCCAACTGCTAACTATAATGAATTCAACAACGCAGAATCTGCAATCACTTATATAAATTCACAACTAGATAAACAAGATCAAAAAATTGTTATTAAAGCAGATGGTATTGCAGCAGGTAAAGGTGTCATCTTACCCACCACAAAAGAAGAAGCATTACAAGCAATCCACTCAATAATGATAGATAAACAATTCGGTACCGCTGGTAATAAATTAATCATTGAAGAATTCTTAGAAGGTCAAGAAATTTCAATATTAACTATTTCTGATGGATACTCTTATTTCAATTTACCACCTGCTCAAGATCATAAACGTATATTGGATGGTGATTTAGGATTAAATACCGGTGGTATGGGTTGTTATGCTCCTGCCCCTGTCGCAACAAAGAAACTTTTACAAAAAATTGATAACGAGATTATTAAACCAACTATTGATGGATTGAGAAAGGATCGTTTACCATTCGTTGGAGTATTATTTACTGGAATTATATTGACTTCAATGGGTCCAAAAGTATTGGAATATAATGTTAGATTTGGAGATCCCGAAACTCAAACTGTTTTACCTTTATTGTCAGATGAAACTGATTTGGCTCAAGTGTTCTTGGCTGCCGCTCAACATAGATTAGATTCTGTACCAATTGGAATTCAAAATAATAAATTTGCAACCACGGTGGTTATGGCAGCTGGTGGATATCCGGAAACTTATAATAAAGGTGATAAGATCACAATTAATACAGAACTTTTACCAAGGGATACTTATATTTTCCATGCCGGTACAACAATACATAATGGTGAATTAGTCACTAACGGTGGTAGAGTCATTGCTGTATCTTCAGTAGCAAATTCATTAAGAGAAGCTGTCGATACTGCTTATGAAGGGATAAAATGTATTGATTTTAAAGATAAATATTATAGAAATGATATTGCTCATCGTGCTTTCCAAACACAGATCACGTCAAAAGAACAACAAACAACAAGTATAACGTATGAAGATTCTGGGGTTTCCGTTGATAAGGGGAATTTATTAGTTCAAAAGATAAAAAATAAAGTGAAATCAACAAGAAGGCCAGGTGCTGATTCAGATATTGGTGGCTTTGGTGGTCTTTTCGATTTGAAAGCAGCAGGTTATAAATTAGATGATACTTTGTTAGTCGCTGCTACAGATGGTGTAGGTACTAAATTATTGATTGCACAAGAAACAAATATTCATGATACCGTAGGAATTGATTTAGTTGCCATGAATGTTAACGATCTAGTGGTACAAGGTGCTGAACCATTAATCTTTTTAGATTATTTCGCTACAGGGAAATTAGATCTTCAAATAGCATCAGATTTCGTCTCTGGTGTCGCAGATGGTTGTATACAAAGTGGTTGTGCCTTAGTTGGTGGTGAAACTTCTGAAATGCCAGGAATGTACCCAGTGGGTCATTATGATACTAATGGTACTGCTGTAGGTGCTGTTAATAAAAGTGACATTCTACCAAAGGTAAATGAAATGGAAGCTGGTGATATATTATTAGGTCTCGCTTCTGATGGTGTTCATTCTAATGGGTTTTCATTGGTGAGGAAAATTATAGAACATAGTGGGTTGAATTGGGATGCAGAATGTCCATGGGATCCATCAATGACATTAGGTAATGCTATCCTTGTACCAACAAGAATATATGTTAAACAATTATTACCATCAATTAGAGAAAAATTATTACTTGGGTTAGCACATATTACAGGAGGTGGGTTAGTTGAAAATATTCCTCGTGCATTACCTTCGCATTTACAAGCTATTGTGGACATGTCTACATGGGATGTTCCATCAGTATTCCGTTGGTTCGGTAAGACTGGTAATGTTCCAATAAATGACATTTTAAAGACTTTAAATATGGGTATTGGTATGGTCTTGATTGTGAAACCGCAAAATATTACCAGAGTGAAACAATTATTAGAAGAAGCTAATGAAACTGTATATCAAATTGGGGAATTGAAGACGAAAGCATCATCCAATGAACCAGGTTGTATTATTCAAAACGCTACTAGTTTGTATTGATAAATAAACGAAAATAAAATAGAGAAAAAAGCGTACACTTATAATAAATTGTTCACCATATCGTATTACCACTTGGCAACGTAATATTATATAGTATTGTGACCCTTTGTATCCATCAATTGTTTGTAATTGTAATTGTAATTGTAATTGTAATTTGGTTCTTTAAGAAGAAGCTTACCCGGGGTAAACACCTTTAAATAGTCTAAAGAAGAACATGTAGATATTATATATATTATATATTTGAAATACTAACACTATCAACGACTTAAAGGACAGGTCTAGTGGCAAGCATCCCTTGCGCTTTCCTCAATTGTGCGTTACTATACACCTGTTCCAAGGTCTGGTATTTTAAATTTGTGATTCATATTTACTTCGCTATTATACTCTAGAAATCGAGATATTTCAGGAAAAAAACAATGGAACAAGAGGTCCTTTTATCACAAGAATTTCAAAAAGTTCTTCTTGCTTCAGAACCCAAGAAGAAGTCAATTAGTAGTAGTATCTCTTCGACTCAAGATGAACACGGGAAATCAAATATTACCAATGGAGTTGATTTTGGCACTCAAGATGATGCATTTGAATTAGATCCTCAATCTTTTGATAAATGGGTCCCCTTTTTAAGAAATGCTGTTGAAAATGATCAATTAAATGCTATCATACAAGAATTAGATACGTCCATTGATGATAATTTTCAAGGTTTAGAATTACAACTTTTACAAGATTCACAAATAAATGATAAATTAGAATCATCAGTGAATGAAATATCAAATATTCAAAATACAATCGATTCATCCTTATCTAAAGGTATGGCAGAATTACAAGAACAATTATCTCAGACTACAAACGATTTGATTGTAAAGAAACAAATTTTCGTCAATAATAAAAAGACATCAATGAAAATTTCAGAGGCTATTATATTAATTACTAAAGTTATAAGGATATTAAGTCTTTCCAGTAAATGTCAAGAATTAATCGTTGAGGGGAATTTTTTCAAAGCTTTACAGAACTTAGATAATCTAGAAAAATTATATCTTCAAGAATTTAGAAATTACAATTTCCAATTTTTGAAAGAAATTTATGAATCTATCCCATATTTGAAATCCGTCACAAAGGATGAATGTCTTAATCTAATAAGAAATTCATTAAATTCAAATCTAGGTAAAAATTTAACTACTGTAGGTGAAAAATTTATTACAACTTATCAATCTGATTTATTAATTGATTGGATGGAAAAGAAAAAATCAATGAATTTGGAAAGCTTTAAGTTTAATTCACCCGTTGAAATTTCAATGAGAGATCAAACCATTTTACAAACTTTAAATCTAGATAATTTTTTCCATATTGAAGAATTTTATGATTCCATTATGATTTTTCAAAGCTTAAACGAATTAGACTATTTATTTACTGAATTTTCTAAAGAATATGAATTTAGAAAATCCAAGATTATTTATCCATTATTATGGAAAAGAACATCAAACTCTAAGACAAATGTCATCCCGGGCGATATATCCACTGATACTTTTACCAAACAAATGAATATGACATTTTTAAAGGAATATTTGTGGAAAATTTTAGGTTTTCTATTATATGATATTAATTTACATAAATCAACTGATTTTGTCCTAGTAGATAATAATTATAATGCAACTAATGATTTTTGGGATGGATTAATGTCACGTCTTTTACCATATATAAGGCATTTCATAAGAACTGGATTGACCACTGATAAAGATTGGATTGAGTTTAAAGATTTCCTTTGCATATACGTGGCAATTTTAGAAAATTATAAGTTAAATATCGAACCATTATATTCCATTCTAATATTATTATTTGAAAGTTATTGTGATATCTCGATAAAGGCATTTGATGATGAATTTGAAATATTATTAAATGATGATGATTTTATGCCACTAACCATTAATGATAAATCATTATTTGAAAAGGTGGCTCAAATTTGTTGGATGAAAGATGATGAAAATATTAAACCAACGATTGACAATGAAAATACAGGTGAATTTATGGTTACGTTACCATTTTCACCTCTTTACCCAATGACATGTACTTTAACTAAGAAAACATATTCTAAATTATCCTCATTTGTTACCATCTTTTATCGACATCAATTGCATACATTAAATAAATTGATGGTTAAGACTATTGATAGAATATTCACTGATGTGGTTAACAAGAAAATCCGTTCCAAACTGGAAAGTACATCAAGAGAAGAGATTGCACAAATTTTAATTAATTTAGATTATTTTATCATTGCTGCCAAATCATTTAGTAAATTTATGACGAGGGATAACCTTATGCAAAATCCAGACATTGAAATTAAATTATCATCAATTAAAAATTATTCAGAAAGTAGGAAACTCGCTGAAACTAAATTGATTAATTTAATTGATTCAAAAGTTTCTGATATTATGGAAACAGTTGATTTAGATTGGACATCAAATACAATACGACAAGATCCAGATATTTCCATTGTCGATTTAGCACAATTTCTTGAAATGATGTTTGCTTCCACTTTAGTCAATTTACCTTATAGTGTTCAAATATTATTAATTTTCCGTGAATTTGATTCATTAACGAAACGATTTTTAGATATATTATTACATGATACCCCCGATCTTATTACAAAGATAAGTATATTAAATTTTGAAGTGGATATAAAATATCTAGAAGGTATTATCCCGAAAATTTTCCCTAATCATGATGGAAGCGGGAATATGGATTTCGTTGAAACGTCGAGCAATTTCCCAACTCCAATGACGCCAATGTCACCTACATTTAACCATAGCAGTGAAAAGCATTCACCTGAATTAATTGAAAATAATGTTAAATCATTAGAAGAAACATTTATTGAATTGAAACAGTACATTGATCTTTTAAAATCAGATAATTTGGCTGAATATATGATGGATCCAGAAGTTAGAAATAGGAAATATCCCCGTGTTAAGTTTGATAATGCAAATTTATTGATACATAAGATTGAGAAGTCACAAAACTTGTTGGATTCAGCAAATACTGATGATCAAGCTGATGATAACAGTAGTGTGTTTACAAGAGATTTTATTGGTAATAATTCTAGCTCTAGTAAAATTGCCAAATTCTTCAACAGACGATAAGGAAAAAAAAAGAAAAATGGAAGGGGGATGACTATATATAGATATAGACATTATATAAACATGTGAATGAATAAAAAGCAATACAGTAATCTACTCCTATCATGAAATAAATGTCTTCATTCAGTCCTTTTTTGAAGATTCTAGGTACCTCTTTTTTTTTTTATTAATTTTTTCTTCTAATTCATATAAAATTTCCAAATACATAAAGTTGACGATAAGCATCTAAAGGAAGAGATCAAGAACAACTCAACTTTTTACAAACTGTAGAAATAAAGAGTATAGTGTTTAATTCTGAATTTTGGTTAGAGCCATCCCCCCAAGAAATAATGTCTAAAGAAAAAAGATCTCACGATGGTGGGAATAATAATAATAATAATGATAGAAATAAAAAAAGAAAATTCAAAGTGTCATCTGGCTTTTTAGACCCTGGTACTTCTGGTATTTATGCAACATGTGCTAGAAGAAAGGAACGTCAGGCTGCCCAAGAACTAGGTCTATTATTTGAAGAAAAATTGGAAGAAATCTATAAAGATGAATTAGCTGAATTAGATGCAGCTGACGATAATACTGAAGAAGGCGATAACAATGATGATAAGAAGAAAGGGGAACAAGAATTGTCCATTGAAGATCAAATTAAGCAAGAGTTATCTGAACTAAAGGACCATGATAAGAAAACTACTCTCACAGGTGAGAAAAAGAAAGACCCTTTACAATTCATTGATTTAGACTGTGAATGTGTGATATTCTGTAAGACAAGGAAACCTATTGTTCCCGAGGAATTCCTTCATAAGATTATTGAAAGTTTAGCTGACCCAACAAATATGGAGAAGAGAACTAGATATGTTCAAAAATTGACACCAATAACGTATTCTTGTAGTGGTTCTATGGATCAATTGATCAAGTTGGCTCAACGTGTCTTGGCGCCTCATTTTCATAATGCAGATAATCCAACTGAATATAAATTTGCCGTAGAAGTTAGTAGACGGAACTTTAATTCCATTCCAAAGATGGATATTATAAAGCAAGTTGTCATAGAGGCTACTAAAGGTGGCGAATTGGGTCATAAAGTTGATTTAAAAAACTATGATAAGTTAATCTTAATAGAATGTTTCAAAAATAACATTGGTATGTCTGTAGTTGATGGTGATTACTCGAAGAAGTATAGAAAATATAATGTGCAACAAATATATGAAGCTAAATTCAACGATAATCATGAAGAAGATGCCAATGAGGAAGTTAGAACTTAAAATATCATTATTTTGTGTATAATAGTTATATGAAAGGTAAAGTAACGTTATTGAATAGTTATCAGGACGACGATAAGAGAGATTATTATAAGAGCATGTTTTTTGTTAAAATACAAATGACTTGATGTTCTTGTTATAGTCGACATGCTTCTCCCAGCTCAGCCAATCACTCTTCGTATTTGGGATAAGTCCCATGGAGTTTAATTTTCTTAGCCCAATATACATCAATGCACCTTGAAACAAAATATATAAGATCATAGCACTATTCACTTGACTTTGTATTTCCTTATTACCTAAAACGGGCTTAAAGGCTGACCTAATGCCCAAGATAGCCTTAATAGGCCCCGATAATAACATTAACGCAGCCATTATTGGGATAATTTGAAGAGATGTACCTGACATATATGACATTATCATATTCATTGGGATTGATTTAGCTGGAGCCATAGCTATTTGCATAGCTTTACTAGCCAACAAGCTGTTGATTTCTGTAGTTCTCTTTTCATCAGTGCCAGTATTCGTTTCCTTCTTCTGTGATTTTTCGATAACTTTAAACCCTGGAGGAGATGGTAATGATTTTATCACTGAATCATCAATGATTGTTGAAGTAGCAGCTTCTGTACAAAGGCGTACAGCCCAATCATAAGGTTCGCATGCCATTTTTACACACAGTAGTTTCTCTCGATTATTATTCCTGTTCCCTTCAATCTATCAAGCTCATAAAAATAAGTTTTGTTTCATAAATGATTATTATCAAATTAATCTTATTTATTAATATCACGTTTCGTTTTCGCGAGTATATTATATAAAAGAAGGAACAAGAAGAAGATTTCCAAACAATCCAAAACAGACAACAAGATAATGAACAAAGAGCATTATGACATAGAGTTGGTGTTATTCTACGCGTGAACGCCTATTGACGCCTTAAGTGATATATGCACCCTTTAATGGTCATGATCAACTTGATCAGCACAGCGAATTTAATTGAACTCGTATCACCAGGATCAATCATGTGATGAATATACCAACCAGACAGAAGATTCACGTCACACCATTATATCATTCAAATTTACTGAAGAGCTCTGCTGTTAGTATCTAACTAGAAACTGCTAACACAATTTCTATTAAAACACGCCAGCGATCAATTACTGTTTGTGTAGATTTCGAACTTCACGACAGAAAGTATGGAAAGTTTCTTTAGAAATAAGGAATTTGCCCAAGTAAAACTTTGTCTTGTAATTGATTGGCGTTATAGTGAGCTAACACCATTACACCATTCAGAAACATAATCGATGATATTTGGCAAAGTTAAAGTAGAAGGTTTGTAGCTAGCACGATGATGCTTTGATTATCTTCAATCAAAAAAGGTCAAGCTTGGAATGAAGAATAACAATTTACTAAAATGTTTTGGATGTAGTGAAATCGGTTGTAAGAAGGCCGATTGCTCCGAGGAACATCACACAACCCTTCTAAGAAAAACTGTTAATAAACAATAACTTGACGTTGGTTCCATGTCTGGACGTTGATTCCATATCAAGGTATTGTTTATTACTATTTTTCTTAAAAGAGTTGTTTTGACGTTCCTTGGGACAATCAGTCTTCTTATGACAGCTTTCACCGCATCCAAAACACTTCATCAATTTGTTATTCTTTATTCCAACCTTGACCCCTTATGCCCTTTGAAATACTTATCACCACCGGTTGACCTCTTCAACGTCATCTCTCTACTTTTCCAATGCTCAACAATTTGAGTCATGGTCTGGGTGTGATTCATTCTTAACGCTCTGATTTGGTCAGCCAAGGCTTCATCCTCACGCCCTGACTTGGCACACATTTACACTCCGAGCACTATCCTCTTTAAGGATGCCTCAAGTTGCGAGGAAACATGTCTAGTAGTTCCGTAGCCTTCGATGGTTCAAGTCTCAAAAACAAGAATAATCTTGTAATTGACATCAGGGCTCTGTTTGAGCGCGTTCAACCTTACCATCAATGGAAGATGAATGAGATAAAATTACACCGTGAGTTATACTATACTCTTGAAGTAATGACCGAAAGTTACGGGACAAGCCAGTGTCCCCTTGTGAGACAAAAAACCATTCCATATCGTTGAAAATTTATTCTTTAATTCATTATTGGAATACCCACAAAAATGATGAATAAAAAATGATCGATGATAATCAACAGAACTGAACTCAGCACTAATGCGCTTGAAGGGTCTAGGAGCAAGATATAAAGCCATATTTGCCGCATTGTTCCAGCAAGTTTAGCCTTGTAGGCATGACAGATTTGTATTGCTTAAATAATTTAACAACTGGCTTCAGCCAGTATTGAACAAATTAATTATGCTTCCAGGAGCCGTTTTGATTACTACTGTCCTGATTTGCCTAGCATTGAAGTGATCACAGATAGAATGGTCACCAAAAATGATTTTATTTGGACTCGATTTATGAAAGTAATAGATGCCAGTAGAAGGATGTTAGATTATCACCCAAGACTTTGAATTCACCGCTTGTTTGTTAACAACAAATAAATTTTCTCGTTTCCTTAATAAATATTCGGAGATAATGAAAGGAGAATCTAATTAATCCCTTAATAGGATAGTTGGTAATTTGGCGAAACGAGAGCCAAGCTTGAAAATATAAGAATGCCGATAGTAATTGGACGTGCATTGAATGCTCGTATTTATTGAATATAAAGAAGATTCAAGTGCAACAACTATGGATAGTACATAAGACGTCGCCTTCGAAACAGCATGAAGTTTCATATGTGGTATCTTAGGAATTGAAGTCAATCCCTATCAAATGCTGGTGACCTTGGAGCAATATTAGTACAATCGTAGGTTCCGTTAATCTCAGCCATCTTAGAATTTGGAAGATTTTGTCACTGAAACTGTTGATCTGTCCCCTTTCCTACAATTTCTGGCTTCGGAGTTCTGTCCATACAAAATGTGGTTCGTTAATAACTATTTATTTTTCAAAAGAGTTTATACTATGGTATTATTATTAACGAATAAATGAACCGAATAAGTCTAAGGGACTGATTATAAACGAATATTAAAAATTATCATTAGTATCACATCAAGTGGATTGACTTGTCATTCTATTGCGATACTCATCTATATATAAATGATAGTTGACTTTACTATCAGGAATATCTGATAAAATAAATGCCATATCATTTTTATCAATTTTTCTTTTGATAGAGTCTGGTTCTATACGCAACCAATAAACTAGCCATATGATAAATTGGACTAACAACATTCCATATAAAACCCATATAGCTATTGATGTATATTTATGTTCTATTAACATCTTCATAGTTTGTGTGCTGATGTTTAGATATCTCTTGGTTTTAGGTATTTCTGTTGTATCTTCGTGAGTACCATCATTTTCCAAATTCTTAGAAATACAATCAACTGAAATGTTTTCTTCATCAACTTTAAAGTCTTCGATCGGTATAATGTCAGAATTTACCATATTATCGCTTTTTGGGCTTCCTTGGAACCAATTTTTAATTTTAGTCAACATATTGAGTATGATATCACTCTGATCGACTGATAAAGTTAAATTCGAATATTACCTTTGGGAGGCTATATTATCTATTAATTGCTATAACTTCATTGAGTATTTTCTATTATGGGCTTCCACTTTTTATATTAATTTTTTTCAGCATTATTATTTTAGGGGAGATCGCCCATACATATACCATTTTATGCCCTATAGTATTAAATACATAGTATATGAAAAATAATGTACCAAACATACAGTCCATACAGTTCATATATATTATTCTGTACAAAAATATCTATATAATTGAATTGGTTAGTACGGTGCTTTTCATTAAATATGCATTTTTTATTTATAGTTGGTCATTCAAAGGTCGTTAAAGTAGGGGCGAATATTTTCTTGGTATTCGTTTCACGGTATATATATAATCGTGTGTAATAGGGACGTCGTTAAATATTCATTTATTTTATTTTTTCAGTTAGACGCTGTTGTATTAGACATAGAAGCACCCTCGTCATGACATCTTTCTATCAACATATCTCTTAGTTTTGAATGTAAATCGAACTCTGTAGATAAGATTAATTGTTCTTCAAGAGTTTCAATATTTGGACTTGATTCGTCGTTTGTCTTTGTCTCTGAAGAGAAAACTTCTGTATTCAATCTTTCATCTTTTTCATTTAGTGCCTCAGGGAAATGTGGTACGATGTTGCCATTACCATCGTCAATAAATGAACCACCACCAAGGATTTTAGAATACATAATCCTCGTATCATTAAGAACTTCATCGATGTAAAAAATCCAATCCTCCTCTTGTAATACAGCTTGAATATCTGGTGATATTAGTTCAACTTTGTAAAGTTTTGAAAACTTGACAATCTCTTCTGCTACTAAGACTAGATGACCCATAAACCCCAAGTTGGTATTCCATTTCTCATAAAATTTAAATGAATCGTGATACCCACGTAAAATAAAATCTCTGGTGATTTTAAAATTAGTTGATGCCAGTTTCGTAGACCCATTTTTTCGGTCCACGAATTGTGCAGTTTTTCCCAGATTAAATAAAGAATATATTAAAAAGGAATTATAAGAGAAATCCATTCTACCATTGAACAATTGTTGTATAATATCAAAAACCACATTATGCCAAAAGTTATTCCAGGGGTATTCAAGAAATAAGTTGATTATCTTGGGAATTATTTGAAGATCATAAAGTTTAATCTTGAACAAGTCACCTCCTGTTGGGTTATTTCGTAGTTTATCATTCTGGTTATGATTAATATATGGAATGTCAAACGTTTCGTCAATTTCCTCGCTATCTTCCACGTCGGTCTCATCTAATTCGTCTATTACGTCTTGATCAGTACTATCATCAAATGCAACACTGTCATCTGAAACATTCTCGATCATTTCTGCTTCATTAGTGGGGATACTATCAATTGTGTGAATTAAATTGGAACTTGAATTTGATTTCCTATCTTCATTCTCATGCTTGTTGCTTGTTCTAGCTGGATTCTTCGTGCCAATGACTAAGTCCTGTAATGCATTTTGTAACTTATGTGGTAATTGAGATCTAACACGAGCTCTCTTATTTGCAATTCTTTCAGCTCTTTTCGAGTTCATTAATCCCATATTAGAGCAATGTAATAATTCAGCAATCAATTCCACGATTTTAATTCTTTCAAACCCCAATGGCTTATAAGATTGGTTTAATTGATTTATTTTCAAATTATTTAAAGAATCTGATTCAATATCTATGACTATTTGGAAAATATCAGCTAATCTGTTTGAAAATTTCTTCAAGAGATAACCGAGATAAATTGGATCTCTATTTGATGGGAAGTTATTCTTTATTGAAGTATTCAGTAAATTAATTTCGTCGTAATCTGAATTATTTTTCCTAATTAATTCTATTACTATAGTAATGGTGTTATTTAATGCAGCACCACGTTCATTAATGATCAAGTCTAATAATTGATCTACAATTTCCGGACATGACAACATTCTTGTGAGGCAGTTCGGTCCAATGGACATATCATCTAATGGAACGTTAGCTGAAATTGCTATGATGGCTTTAACGAAATCACAAGCACAAGCTTGAATACCAGAATCATATTTCTCATTATCTAGAAATTTCAGACATTTTTGAATCAATTTTTGATCATCTAACAATTCAAGTATTCCCGTGGGGGATTCCAATTTATCTGTGGAAAGTATCTTTAGGAAGAAATCTAACATTAAAGGTATTTCTATATGATTTAAGAAATCATCTGCTAATGTTTTTTTGGAACGAATAAAATTAAGATATTGATCTTGTCTTGTTAATAATAAATTTTCATTGATTTTTAAATAAATTGGTAATAAGGGATATCTTTCATTTTCAAAATTTGGATTTTCAAGAATTGACCAGATTTGATTTAGATAATCTTTATTCTTAATTAAAGATTCTGTTATTAACCATGTATCCATGGAAAGTATTTCAGATATAATATTTGCTCTTTCTATTAAAGTTGTTTCTTTACTTTCAGCTTCTAACTGTTGTACTATTAAATTCGGATTACGAGTGGAATTATCGTCATGCTCTTTAAGTAGGAAATATGACGAGGAGGAGGAGGAGGAGGAGGATGATGACGGTCTCGTGCTTTCTGTAGGACCTGTTGTTCCTAGTCCATTTATGCAACTTAATAATTCATCGATAAGATATTTTATATTCTTGACAAGTTTGTTTGAGAATTTGTCAAAATAAAATCCAAAACATATAAAATCTAACAATGCGGCATTTTGTCTATTTAATTCGTTCAATAATGTAGGTTCTTCTAAGATCCTCTCTAAAAATGAATTGTCCAGGTCATATATGCTTAAGTTTTCTTGTAAGTTATCAGGTATAGTAGATTTTGAATCTTGCCTTCTTTTTCTTTTCCTATTAATTTCTTTAGGTTCGTTAGTATAGCTTTCTCGGTCCTCGTCCTCATCGTGTTCATGTTCATCTTCCTCTGTTTCTGTTTCTGTACCAGAATTTGGATCTTCCCCTTCTTTTCGTTCTTCTTTCTTGCCATCATCGGTGCTTTGAATGGCAGTATCATGGACATTATCATCAATATAATTGTTTTCTTTTCGAACTATAATACGATCTAGAGCATTGCCAGTATCGAGAGTATTTTGATTATTTTCCTCGAGCAGATTCAGTTTTTTCAAATCATCCATCAAAGTGAAATATTCATCCAATATTTTATTAATATTGGCATCTTCAGTTGATTGTGAAAACGGCCAAAAGGACATGTCACTTTTGTCTTTAAAAGTTTTTGAATGATGGAAGAGCTGTTACGTCAAATCAAATCAGATCAAATCAAATCAGGTCAGTTATTTTCCAGGATTTTCTTTGGGTTCAGCGTAAACAATGGTACAGTCTTTAATTGAGCAGCGAAAGAATTTTCAAGAATCAGGATTCTCGAGCAATAGCACAGCTTCTCTCTTTGTAAGCAGAGATATTTTCTCGAGTACCATATCAAAGAACTCTCGAGGTGAATAAATATACTAAATTGGCTATTTATGCACATATCCCTAAAGATATTTGAAGGTTTTGAAGATTTTGAAGATTTGAAGATTTGAAGATTTGAAGATTCCCACCCTAGGGTTGTTGCTTACACTCAAAACTATTTGACCTAACAGAAACATTTATTTAACCCTAGGGTCTGTTTATATTTTCCTAGGGCTACATATCTTAACCATTCCTAACCCTAATTATATGTTTAATGAAGCCCTTGTTATTTCCTTTTTAGGAAATCGGAAGGGAAAAGGGCAAAGGACTAAGGGAAAAAGGAAGGGAAGGGGGGGATCTGTCAATTAAGTTAACACGGTAGCAAGATGATTAAGTTTAGTACTTATACTTATAACAATCACTTCTGTGAATTGAAAATCTATATATAGAGTATTCCTCATACGTCACTTGATTACCCATTGATCCCAACGAAAGTATCAAGACCAGCAAAGGAGAATAAATCAAAAAGAAAATAATGAGGTGCTGTGTGACTAAGTACATTGTTACCTTAATTACAATAGTTGTATCCCTACATTATTACTGTCAAGTTAATGATTGTAGTGGAAATTTACAACAAGTTTGTCATTATACTACTCCAAAGGTATGGGATTCAATTTTATCTTCTAAAGTCCCAGCTTATAATGAATACGTTTCTCCAGGACTTTTACAGGTGAAGGAAAAATATAGTACCTATATTCAACCTCATTTATCTCCTTATTGTTCCATTGTTCATGAAAAAGTTATTACTCCATCAATTGCATGTTCCAAGAAAACTTTTGCAAAGATAAAGTTTTCTCCTTTCAGAGAATGCCTTTCCAAACATGGTTCTACCGTTCAAAAGAAAGTTAACCTTTATTATAACATTTACATTCAACCATACTACGTTAAATTTGTTCAGCCATACACCAATAAACTATGTCCATTTGTGGCCCCAGTTTGCCACCAGGTTAAAAACCAATTTGATACCTTCAAACAAATGGTAGGTGCTCAATATTCAACTTTGCAAGGAAAGATTGCTGATAAAGTCTCTTCAATTTCTTCTTCTGTTTCTGCTTCCGTATCAACTTCTGTCACTACAGCAACAACCACCGCTACATCCACAGTGACGGACTCTATTGTTGAAGAAAGAGATTACAATGAAGATGAAGAAGAGATTGATACTGACACTGAAACTTCCACCGTCATCAAGACAGTAACAGTTGACACTGAAGAACCAATCGCCACAGCGACCCCCGCAGATGTTTCCTCTTCTGATGTGGACATTAACGAACAAGCGGCATTACAAGCTGATTTTGAAAATTGGTCCAACACAATCTCTAACAAGATTGAATCAATCACCAAACTATTTGACAAAGATGTGAACAAATTCATGAAGAAAACTTTAAATGAAAAGAAGGATATGTTCAGTGATAAAATTGGGAACTTGAATTCAGAAACTGAAGCCATCTTTGCCAAATTGAACAAGGCAATTCAAGATATTAGTTGTATCAAAGGTGAAGACCCTGTCACTGGTGAAATCATTTATTTCAATAAGGATGGAACTACACAAATTGAAAAATATGTGGATCGTCCATTTGTCCGTGAATTATTTGAAGAAGCCCATAACAGTTTGAATGATTTGATTTCTGATATTCAACACGAAGAAGAATCTTTGATTGATCAAATTAATAAGAGAGTTCAATTGATTCGTGAAGAACATCTCGATTTGTATGAAGATTGGGCTGATACTATGATTAATGAATGGTCCAAGAGAATGGCTTATGTTGATGTCGTTGCTGCTCATTTGAACAATGAAGAAAATGGCGACGACGAAGGAGAAGCAAATGATTCTGATGAAAATTGGAAGAAATTCTTATCTGTTAAGAAACAAGCTATTAATTCAAGAGATGAATTGATCACTCATCCTGCAAAAGTGGAACCTTTAGAAAATTTCTTTAACGAAATTCAAGAAACTTTGAAATTATTATCCAAGGATGCTGGTGAATACTTATATATCTTAAGGTCCAAGGCTAATTTGGAATTCCAAGCTCGTGAAGAAGAAGAAGGTAAAAAGGAAGAATCTCAAGTTTCCGATGAAACTGAAGTTGAAGCTGAATCTACGCCAACTGAAGAAGAAGAACAACCTGAAGTTACAGCTGAAACCGAAATCGAAGTCGAAGAAGTTACCGCTACGGAAACTGAAATTGAAACTGCTACGGAAATTGAAACTGAATATGTTGCTGAAGAAACCAATATTCCTGAAGATTCTGCTGTTGAGCAAGATCAAGAAGAATGAATTCCGTTTTCACGTTTAACAAATTCATTTCTAATTTCATTTCTCCACTGTAATCTTGAGTTGCCCCGTTTCTATACTGAGGTATATGTATATTCTAACTAATTCATAAGTTTATAAGTTTATAAGTTTATAAGTTTATTTATCAATTATCAATTATCAATTATCAATTATCAATTATCAATTATCAATTATCAATTATATAATACGTATTATATTTACACCTACGCAGTACTCCGCTAATACTTTAACGCCGTAATGAAAAACATCGCGCGCTGTGAGGATTCAAAAACAGTCAACTACATGCACATTTGGTGGCGATAATAATAAAGGGAGACCACCTTTTGAAAGGATGGAAGATGATCTATCGTCAAGTTCTTTCACTGAAAGAGTTCTTCAATCATTCCTTTTCTTTGAAGAGGTGAAAACAGTCTTATACAAATAGTTGTACGCATCTCTCCTTTGTTAACTCAACTTCTGCAACCTGAAGTTTGAAGAAGGAAAACAACAAATATTACGCACTCACCCCCCTCTTCGTCTCCCATTCAAATGTCGTCGAATTATATGGAAGAAATTGACAAAACTTTTGTCAAACAACTATTCCCTGAATACTTATTACATCAACCAGTTTCCCAGGAATTATGGTATCTATACATCAAGAATAAAAAATTATTTAACAGGATAAATGAACAAAATAAAGACCCTAACAGTGTCGCTTCTGGTACCAGTAACACAAAGCAGAAATACATATGGAATTTAGCTGATGAAAATGCTGATGATAATGATGACACAACAAGAATCAACACAAGTAATGCTCTTACTTCCTCCTTATCATCCTCTCTCTCAGCACGGACTGATAATGTGATTTTACCATTCAACGTCAAAAAGGAAATTTGGCATCGATTAATGGAATTAGGTGTTCTTGGAACCATATCTTTTGAATCCGCTAATGATAATTACTTGATTCAAGTTTATAAATATTTCTACCCAAAACAAATGGATTTGATTCCTACCATATATTCTAGAAATTCAATGAATGCTAATGCTAATGCTAATGGATTTTCATTGAAAAATGGGAATTCATTCAATATGGCTACTGAAAAAAATGGTAATATGAGAAAACCATTCCCTTACAACTCTGATAATGATAATGATAATGATAACGATCTTTGGAATGAAAGTAGTAGGCCAGAATCATCAAGAAGTGTTTCATTATCTGCTGTTAATGACAATGTGTCCAATGATAACGTCGAATCAACAACAATTCAACAAAGTGTTACCAATAGTAATAACGATAGCCATAAGGAAAATGATGATGATAACGATGAAATGGATATTGATGACGAAGATGAAGAAGATGGAGATGCTGATGAGGAAATAATTGGAAGTGAAACTGAAAGTGTTATCAGTAGAAAAACTAATACTTCCCCTATATACCATGACTTCCAGAAAGAAAGAACACCGCAAAACATTTTAAGGAAACAATATGAAAATAAATTTAAATTCAAGTCAAATCATGTCACATCGGATATTTATAACATTATTGGCTATTTCTTACCAAGTCATTGGGCTCCTCCCGCAGCAAGTGGTGTCACCGTATCACGAGATGGTGTAATGAGATTACAATCTGTAACTTTATCTGAGTCGTCAGCATCTAGTACTGCAGGTTTATCGCTGGCAGCAACTCACGAAGTTTATCCAGCTCCCTCATCCACGTCTGCTGCAGCAATAAGAAACAGATTAAATAGTTCACATCCAACATCCTCCACCGCCACCATTACTGGTAAATCAAATAAGAATCAAAGTAACTATACAATGGTTAAGGCCAACACATTTATTCCAACTAATAAGATGAGTATATTTTATTATGAAATTCGAGTTCTTTCAGTGACAAGTTCTCAAAATGCACAAAATTGTAATATTCTACTTGGTTATAATTTCGACTTCAGTGAAAATCATAATGCTAACGTTTTTTCCATAAATGATTCACAACAACAATTTGGTAGACCAACTAGTGCTGGACACGTTATGGATACTTCTTTTAACATGACTACAACCAATAACCTGTTTGCAAGAAATCGTCACAATATCCATAATGAAAGTGATGATAATAATAACAATGGAAATGAAGACTATGAAAACAATGACGACATCGAAGGTGATGATGATGACGATGATAATGATGATGAAGATGATGGAGGAGAAGATGAAGAACATGAAGGAGGAGATCCATCAAGAGGTCAATCATGGAGAAGGACATGTGGTTCCAAAAAGGCAAGTAAAGAAGGATTAGATTTTGGATTTTTCGGATTATCAGGACAAAATGGATCAATTTACTTTGGTCAAAAATTTGAACCTTATTCAATACCATTCTGTAGAGATGATATCATTGGTTGTGGGATTAATTATATTGATAGTACAATATTCTTCACTAAGAATGGTGTTCATTTAGGAACTGCTTTTAGAAATCTACCTGATTTGAATTTTATTCCATCAGTTGCTTTAAAACCAGGTAATTCTGTCAGAACAAATTTCGGATTATATGAAGAGTTTGCATTTGATATTTCTGGTTATCAAGATAAATGGAAAAATAAAAGTTTACAACATATTTTACAACCATTTAATCAAAAAAATACTGAGATGGAAGACGTGGAAGAAGATGAAGATGAAGCTAAAGCTGAAGAACCTGATGAAGAAGAAAACAATAAGACAAAAGATATCGAAAATGGGATCGAAAATAATGAACATAGAAAGAAATCTCTAAGTACATTTTTATTAGGCCCAGATACAAGATATAATAAAGATGGAAGGTTAACGAAGCCCACAGATACAGCAATAAACCATTTGAATGATACAGAGAATGGAGATTTAATTGTTGATACATTGAACGTGATGATAAATGATTACTTAATTCATGAAGGAATGATTGATGTCGCAAAGGCGTTCTTAAAGGATTTACAAGACGATTCCGTTGTTAAGGACTCTGATGGTGGTAACGATAATATAGTAGATTGTGAAACTTTAGAGATCCAAAGAGAAATTATCAGGCATAATGAAAGACAAATTTTGAAAGAAGAGAAAGTAGTTCAAATTAGACAGGAAATTAGACGACTTGTTTATAATGGAGATATTAAGGGATGTGTCACTTGGATTAATTCGGAACTACCTAATCTATTACAAAGTAATATTGAATTATCGTTTGAATTAAAAATTGCCGAATACTTAATTTCATTTATTTCTAATGCACCTGGGATGAATATTGAAGAGACCATCAAAAATGGACAATTATTAACGCAAGAATTTGTCTATAATGAAAATATTCCAGGAGCTCTAAGAGAAAATTTTAAAAGACATTTAGATAACATCTCCTTACTGTTAGCATATGATGATCCTGTTAATGAAGTTACTGGTGATCTTTCTATGTATTTGTCGAAAGAATACCTACAAGATCGTTTATTCCAAGTCATCAATTCTAATGTTTTACAATTCTTGAAGAAGAAAAGTAGTTGTTCTTTGGAAGATATAATGGGGTATACAAGAACCATGCTATCTACCATGAGGAATTACAGGATTGATACCTCTGGTTCCAATGGAAATTGTCGATATTACAGAGCTGTTAATATCGACGAGGATTTCTTGAATATATAATGAGTCACGCTTCAGGGGAAAAGACAAGTTAACATATGATACCATTAATTAATCTCTTGAAAAGGGACTTACTTTTCAAACGTTACAGCAAAATATATAGGCTATATTCTATAATAAAAAAATAACAATATTTAAAAGGTAGTATTTTGTGGTGTACACTACCGAAAGCTTGTAGGAAAATTCATCTCAGTTGATAGAAAAAAGTGGTAACTTGGTTTCTAGCTCAGGCATAAATTTATACAATTGGAAACATTATTTTCTTGCAGTACTGCAGGTACACTATTATAGTTATTTTAGACATAAACACCAAATGAATTGGCAGCGAAAACGGCTGCAATACCGACAAACCCACTTGCCATTATATTTATTGTTGCACAGAATATTAATTTTGTCATGAAATGTTTTTCAGAAGATGAAACTGATAAACTTAAAGTTATTAGAAGTAAGGAAATGATGGATGCAATAATGGCAAATTTAGGTTGAGTAGCCAATTGGAAAATTGGTTGGAATGGTACAGTGTCGTTGAATTCTCTCTGTAAGATAATATTTCGTTTTAAATTTTTGATTGTTGTTAGTATCCATGGAGCATGCAATTGTTGTCGGTCTTTACACCGGATCTCTATTAGATACATACATATAGTTCTTCGTAAGCCATTTTACACTTATATCGTTGATCGTTTAATCTTCTAGTCTTTTTTACTGCTCTCCATAATTCCTGTTCTTTCTACTAGTTAAGTTCCACGTATCCAGGTTTTAACCTTTAAATTTTTGTTATTAACCACAATATGGTAAAATCTCCCACGGGCGGCAAATCAATAAAAAGTAAGCTTTGTATTATGTTATATTATATTATACTATATTTATATGGAAAGAGACAAGCATATTAAACTACTTTGACTTAGGAACAATACACGAGAGGTAAATAGTTGAATATATATATATAAGGATGCTTTTAAGATTACCAAAAAAGAATACTTTTTGCCTGGTTGCAAGGAGAGCCTCGATGAAATCTAGTGCAAGACTATCACATACATCGCCACCTTCTGCCTCCAAGCAAGATGTTTATATACCGCCTGATGAGATAAAAGATGTACCACAAAAATGGGATATCATAAAACCCAAGATGTTGAAAGATGAAATTCTTGAGTACCTGCGGTGGAAGATGGAAGGGAATTGGAGTAAAATGTCTCGAGAGGAACAAATGGCCATCTACTCCATTAGCTACGGAAAATGGGGACCCAGATCTGAGGCCAAGAACAAGAATGGTCTAGGCAATGGTGGTAAGGAACTCAATTTATCTTATATCTTAATGAGAACAGTCTTCAATTTGATCTTATTGAGTGCAGCTGGTGTTTCCCTTTTAAATCTCAAGAGAGACAAAGAGACTTTAAAGGAATGGGATCACCAGGAAACAGCTGTATAGGGCTGATACTTATTTGATTACGCTAAAAACCCTATAGCCCCTGAAACCCTAATGAACCGCCAAAACATGTTTCCCTTTTGGGACAATCCGCGAAAATCCTTTCGCGTCAGAAAAAAAAATTAAAATATTTTTTCAAAAATAATTTCTGTCGCAGTTTCCATTTTCATTTATCCAAAGACGTATTTTTGGTGCATCTCAGATTTGGCCAACATGGAAAATTGAAAAATTATCTGTTAACAGCTACGTTGCATTAACAAACAACCTTTTTTTATTTATCATTACCTACTCCATCTTGAATATAGTTTGTCTCTTATAATATCATTCCTTTTCATTTACAATAATTTATTACAATTAAAAAGGGAGCCATCCAGAATTTAATCAGGTTTCTTTAGTATCATATTAATAACAAGAAAAAAACCAAATAAGACGAGATGTCTGATATTAAACCTCTAACTCCACATAACCCATGGGCAGGTGTTGCTAACTCTGGTCCGATATCCATTTTGTCATACTGTGGTTCTTCCATCTTAATGACAGTGACAAACAAATTCGTTGTCAATTTGGAAAATTTCAACATGAATTTCGTTATGTTATTTGTTCAATCTTTAGTTTGTACATTGACTCTTATCGTCTTAAAGACCTTAGGTTATGCTAAATTCCGTCCATTAAATAAGGCAGATGCTAAAAACTGGTTTCCAATTTCTGTCCTTTTGGTCCTTATGATTTATACCTCTTCCAAGGCTTTACAATTCTTAGCTGTCCCAATTTACACCATTTTCAAGAATTTAACTATTATATTGATTGCATACGGTGAGGTCTTATTCTTTGGTGGTTCAGTTACTTCTATGGAATTATCCTCTTTCTTGTTAATGGTCTTTTCTTCTGTTGTCGCTACATGGGGGGATCAACAAGCCCTTGCCGCTAAAAACTTGGCTGAAGAAACTGTGTCTCAAACATCTGCCCTATTAAACCCAGGTTACTTTTGGATGTTCACCAATTGTATTTCATCTGCACTATTTGTCTTGATCATGAGAAAGAGAATTAAGTTAACTAACTTCAAAGATTTCGACACCATGTTCTACAATAACATATTAGCTTTACCAATTCTTTTAATTTTCTCTTTCATCGTGGAAGATTGGTCGTCAGCTAATTTGGCTACTAATTTATCGGGCGATTCATTAACCGCTATGATCATTTCAGGTATGGCATCTGTTGGGATTTCTTATTGTTCAGGTTGGTGTGTTCGTGTCACTTCTTCCACTACATATTCAATGGTCGGTGCTTTAAACAAATTACCAATCGCTTTATCTGGTTTAATCTTCTTTGATGCCCCAAGAAACTTCTTATCCATTTTATCCATCTTTATAGGTTTCTTATCTGGTATTGTTTATGCCGTTGCTAAGCAAAAGAAACAACAAAACCATACTAAATAAATATATTGAAATTAAAGCTGAAGTTGAAAATTTTTTTTATGATAAATGATGTTTAGAGAATTTTCATTCCTTTTTTGTTCCCACATATTCCTGTATTTTATTTCTTATATTATTTTAAACTTTGAGAGGTAGAGAAAGAAATCAACAATAACAACTAAGAATTTAAAAATTTCAGGTTAGATAGAATGTTGCTGATTCCAATCGTGTTTTCCCATATTTTCCTCTAAATAAGTGTATATACTTTAATGCAAAACTATATCGTTACTGTTTATAGTTGATTGTATGTGAATTACGTCTACACATAGATATATGTATATATATATATATATGTATTGATATCTGTCTATAAGTATATGCCTGTGTATCCCTGATCAATGCTTAAACAATTCTGGTAGTACATTGGGTAGATTGGTTATATGTCTAATAACATGAGAATGTCTTGGCGTTTTTCCCAGGAGCATGTTTGGCTCATTTTCTACTAAATGAATACATTTTCTCATTCCTAACGAAATTCCCTTTTCAATATTTAATCCACTATCATCCACAAACCACGCATTTTTATAATCACCTAGTCCACTTTGTAATTTAGCCTTCTCAAAAGCTCTTTCATCAGGTTTACAAATTAATGTATCAGTTTGTCTATAATCACAATAAGTTATTCCATCAAATAAATCAGCCACACCTAATAATCTTATGCATCTAAGACCATGATTCTTATATGCATTTGTAAATAACCATAATTTATCAATTTTCCCAGAATTCCTTAGATTTATAAGCATTTCTCTTAATTTTAAGTCTGGCTTCAGGATATTTTGTAATGGTAGCGAATCATCCACAAATCTATTATATTGCATAGCATCAATCCCATGAAACATAACCAACCCTCTAATTGCGAGACCATATTGTTTGTAATACGTGTTATTTAATTTCTCAGCTTCTTCATGTTTTAAATTTAATTCATTTTTAAAGTATTCTAATATGGAAATTTGCATTAAATCATGAATCTTCGTGGAATTCCTATAAAGACAATTATCAATATCAAAGAAAAATACTCGTAAGTTCGGGTCAGGAGTTGGCAGAATGTCAGGATCAACGTCAAATTTTACTTGTGAACCAGGGTGTGTTAATGAGTTTAAATGTTCTTGATTCAATTCTAGTTGTTTAGTAACATGATCTTCATATGTCTTGTGAGTATCTTCAGTCACCGTCATCATAAAAATGGTGTTCTATTTTATTTTATTTTAGTAGAATCATTCAACAAATAGGGCCTTTTTTATTTTGGTTTGCTCTGCTCCTTTAAATCTGTTTCATCATCGCCTGTTTTCTTCTTGGCGTTATGATATCTTTATAATTTTTAAACATATTTTGTAAATTCCGATTCAAACTATTTAATACAAAAGAAAAAAGCAATATATATGTAAAATGAAAAAATGAAAGATTAGCTGCCTTGTCAAATAGTTTCTATGGCAATATATAGTTTTGAAGTAGTATGTATTCATCTAATTATCATATTTCGTTCTTATATAGTGGATAATTCTTTAAGTTGAGATTCCAAGAACTTTTTGAAATTTATATCATTATAATTAGACACAAGTTTTAGAACAATATTTTCGCTGTCAAAGGAAGGGAGGATACTTTCAACTATGTCTTGCTTATCACCGCTATTTTCTTCTGTAACATCTTGAACAATATCATCAGGATATCTCTCAGAATCTTCTTCGTCTTCCACAACAACGTCAGGTTCTTTCCCCTCCGCTGTCTTCAGTTCCGTTTGATGGGTTTGAAACTCTTTGGTGATTTCTGGCAATGCTTTCGATTCAACTTCTGCTTCTGGTTTATCAGCATTTGTGATTATACTTTGTTGTTCAAATTCTGAGGTTTGATTTTTCTTTAGTCCGATACTTTCTTGCTTTTCTTCCATTTCTTGGTCATGAACTTCTTCTGATATAATATTCTCAACAGATTTAATCGATGGAATGGAATCTTGAAGTAATTGGGTAAATTCATCCTTGAGTTTTTTAATGATTGCCGAATCACAATTGTATGTTTTCAAATTTTTAATCATTGTAATAATTGGTTTTGAATTTTCAAATAACTTTATCCTTTGATCATTAATCAACCCCATTGATAATAATTTTGATTGTTTAATAATTATGTTAATATTTTCATCTGTGGAACTATCTAAGTTTGCATTATCTTTGCCTCCTTGTGCATGTTCATTTTCTGTTGAATCTTTGATATTTTCTATACATTTTTTGATGTCATCTATTGTCTTTCCAATTAACCTTTTCTCAAATTTTTCCATTTTAATAAAACTGGAAATCAGTAAATTATCATTGTTTCCCTCATATCCATCATCTATAGTCGTACTTGGCGATGGTGATAGTTGTAATAATGTATCGATATCATATTGAAAGATTGAATTAAAAATTAATGATTCCAATTGGTTTACTTTATCATGGTCCCACCATCTTTGGAGATTATTTGAATGCGGTTGATGCTCGCATCCTTGTTTTTTACTGTGTGATCTGTCTGGTAAGATGTTAAAAAATAAATTATACAATTTAATCCATTCAATTAAAGGGAAATCAATTTTTGATGAGTTGATCGAATCAATTAGGAAGTTTTGAAACTCCTTACATTTACACGATATAATAGTATCATATGATTGTGTAGAAAGATCACATGTATCTCGCAAGATATTGAAATTTGTAATCATATCATTGAATAAAATTGTAGGGTTAGAAGATACTGGGAATCTAGTCATGAAATTCGATATTGATAGGGACCAATTTGATATTTTTAATAATAATTGTGAGTTTATGAACTGTTTATCACTTTCAATATTCATACCGCCACGGTTCTTATTTGATGATATTGTTGATGATCCATCGTCTATTGATGATAGATCTGGAATTTTCCTTAATTGATAAAGGTTATCATTAAAGCAAAGTTCTTTGAAATTGGAGTCAATAGATTTCAGTTTTTGAAATAATGTATTCACTTCATTTGTTACAGATAATATATCTTTATATTTAACATTCAATTCATTATTAAATTCGACATTAACTTTATGAACACGGTTGTTAAATGAAATATTGAAATCTTTAATTTGTTGAATATGATAATTTTCGAACAACTTTCTCACGTCACCTTCTGAACTAAGTTGTAAATGAGTATCAATTGGTTCCAAATCATTCATGTTTATAGCGTCTTGCTCGCTCTTCTAGATATGAACACTAGTAAATATCGAGTAAAAGATAATAGTTTTGAGTGAAATTGTTCAAGAGTTACTTAAATTTTATGTACATTTTCACTATATTCAGCAAACAAAAAAAATTAAAGTTGAAAAACATAACGACAACTGCAGGACTCGAACCTGCGCGGGCAAAGCCCAAAAGATTTCTAATCTTTCGCCTTAACCACTCGGCCAAGTTGCCTTACTATTTCATTTTTTATAAAATATGGGTTGGGTAATAGATCAAAATCTTAACTTCTTAAACGCAGAGAGTAGGATTTAGGATTCTAACGAATAGATGTTTCGGGTTGCTCTCTTTATATGGTATGAACAATAACTAATAAAGAGATATAAATAACTAACTAAAATACCTCTAATTCTAGTTCAACTTTCAGTTCTTTTATAATCTTTCCAAAATACTTTTTCTCTTGTCAATAACCTTTCTTACTAGCGATTACTTTTCTCTAACATATCTATAATAGGTAATTTGGATACTATGTTTCCTTTTAAGTTCGTTTAATGTCAAACCTCATAATACTTTACCCTTTTCTGTTCCACGGCAATTCGCTGGATTGGTAATAATAAAATAAAATAGAAATAAAAGTTAGTAGGATCTTCTTTCCACAGGCATACAATTAGTTCTTTAACACAATTGTGGCTTAGGATAATGTTAATAAAGTAATAGCTTAGTAAGTCGACAGATTCTAGAAGTTCATATAATATCTCGTTGAAGGCATGCATGCATAAAACAAAATTCGTAATCATGAACACCGCTCCCAAAGTCCTTTCGACTAGGTGCTCCGCAGGACACTCTAAATACTTGTAGGTTTGATTAGGAGAGACTAATCCAGAACGCCTGAGTAAACACTCAGCATAACCATACAACTTAACCGACCCAATACCAAACTCTTGTAGGCATGCCGGCCGAAATCGTAGACATGCAAAAACAATCTTAATAATAATAAGATAACACTTGCATGGCATTCAACATAATTCAACCATAAGATATTCAGTTATAATTAGTAACTGTTATACAGCTACAAACATGTATGGTTCATAACGTAGGTCGAGCCATTACTTCGAACCTCATAACTTCATAACAATTTTGACTGATTTCATGACAATAATTACCCACTTAATAATACAATAAAACATACTTCTGTGTGACACTTGTAACTGACGCCAATACTTCGTAACCCTAAACGGATATCTTACATTTTATACTATTTTTAGTCCCCCAGAATTTATCTCCAATTTTCTACAATATGAATTTGGGACACCTGTTCCCCAGTTTTTTGCCAGTTTTGGACCAAAAATGGATGGGGCTTAAACTTATTTAAACCCAAAAAGTTCAAGATTTTGGCCAGAGGCTTAAAACTGTAAGGGAGGTAAGGTAGCTGAGGTGCAAATGGACTCCTAATCTTCTTTCTTAAACTCAGGGCTAACTGGAAAGCAAGCCTGTGGATGTTTAAAAATACCATATGAATTGATTGACTAATTTAGTTTTCATCAGTTCCGTCCCGTCGTGTATATTATAGTACAAAGTTTTATTCCATAATATAAATAAAATCTTGTCTGTTTTTAACCAAATAAAAAAATACCTTTCAGTATATAGTTGATTTTTTTATATAAATATATAAAGAGAATTATTACTGTAATAATATTTTTTTAACATTCAATTCATTTCTTCAATTATTTTTTTTTTGCCATACTCCCCTCTAACTTTCAAGCAATGATAAAATTGAACTTAAAGTAGGTTCAATTCTTGAAGAATACCATGGTAATTTGGTGACCAAAGTATCAACAGCTTTGAAATCGACATTCTTATACAAAGAAGTGTAAGAATCATCGGTAGCATTAGCCAAGGCAACACCAAGGTCAATTAAACCAGCTGGCATGTTATCTTTAGAGAAAACAGAGCCTGGAGTTATAGCTAAAGTTAAATAGTCTTTCAAATTAGAACTGACATCGTTTAATAAGATGTTTAATTCCATAAGATCGGAAGTTGATGGACTTTCTTCAGCAGAAACAGCAGAAGCGGAAGCTAATGTGGCAGCTAATAGAGTGACAATTTTAGCGTTCATTTTAAATTTTTTTATTTGATTAAAAATTATTATTCTTTTTCTTTGGTTTGTAGTATTGTATTATTCAAGATTTGGGAAACAGGAAGAGACTAAACATATTAAAAAGGAGTTTCAGCTCTATTATATATAGTCGATCTGAAAAATCTCAAGATTGAATAGAGTTCATAACTTTGATTTCGTATCCCCCGTAATTCCCCGTCAAACGATGTCTCTACGTTGCATAAGAGGACAATATAAATGCCATGGATACGATGTTTCTTTTACCCTTCTAGAACGATATATATAGAAAATATACATAGCAAAATATCGGCTAAAAGATGCGAAGGAATTCCCTCACGAGGCATGGTCAATTGTAAGTAGGTGGTGCATTCCAGGTAAATACGCCAAAATAAAACTTACAGGGCTTGGCATCTCGTGAGTGGTTCCAAGGATCAACGTGGTCATTTATACGTAGCGTTTAAGAATAACCCAGTTTTCTTCATACCTTCGCGTATGTACCTTTTGCTTTATTTAATTTTATGGAGAAGGATTTACGGCACAGGAAATGAGATCTGCGCACAGTCACTTTCTCATGAAGTGCCTCCACAGTGCGTACAGCTAAAGGGCCTATACCTACGTAACGTTACTGTTAACGTTGCCATAGCAGAAGGAAGCAAGGAAGAAAACTCAGTGAATAGTCCGAATTTCCAGAAGACGATGATGATCTACCGTAGATCAGACCAGCCCAATGAACCCTACGTAATCTACATACAGAAAGTTTTATTTGTTGGAGGGTAACTTTCCACTAGAAACGAATTAGAAACGGTTAGTGCCAAAGTCTCGAAACATGGACCTGAGACAGTTTTCCACCATCAAAAATATAATACTATGTTTTTCTTTTCGCAAACCCTGGAAGAAAAAAGTGTGTCTATACGATATTGTCATTACCTATAAGAACGTATTCTCTCAAATCGATTAACCATTACGCAACGCTTATATATTTAGAGACACAGCTATTATGATGTTCATTTATTTTCGGAGGAGAAAAGGATGGCAGTAACTAGTGGCAACATATAGACTATAAGAGGTCATAGTTTTAAGTAAAGTATAATACTTTTTACTAAGGTGTGTCATCTACACTCTTGAGAACTTCCAATGACTTAAACACCTAATTAAGTACGTTCGTATATATATATAGGTCTCTGTTTATAATAAAAATACTATTTGGTGCCTTCTGAATAACTTATTGTGTATTACTTTAAGACACAATGAAGTCAGTATCATTGTTTATCGCACCTTACCCTTATTTGCTTAATGAATAGAATGCACGTGACGCGGAAATGAAGTAGGTCAGATTTGACATTTTGAAAATGAAAAAATGAAATTGAAAGTCAAAAAAAAATGAAAATCGGAAAAAAATAAATCCACAAAAATAAATCCAAGGTTGCTGCGGTGTACGGGTCTCATTTGTGGGTGGAAGCAGATCTGGTTTTTTCCTCCAGACACAAAATCGACTGTGAGAAATTCTTGAAGATGGAAAGCAAATTGGAAACAAATTGGAACACTACATGAAAATTAGATTTGAACTTATGTCAAACTGGTGGAAATTTATGAATCCAGTTAGACCTTTCTGTCATAAAGGTCCCTTAGCATTGGTTTCAGTGTTTTAGACACTTCTCAGCTATGTAAGTAATTAGTTGAATAACTCTTAGTGACACTTTAACAAATTCTACAAAAAATGGTGAAATCTTTAGTGGAAGAAATCGATAAAAAAACTTATAATCCAAATGTTTATTTCACGTCAGCAGATCCACAATCCAGATCATCTCGTGTCAATTCGAAACGAAAATCATCATTATCAAGCGGTGGTAGTTCCAGATCAATGAAAAGAGTCAACTATTCATTAGCTGATATGGAATCCAAATTATATACAAAGAATCCAGATGATAACCATTCAACAAACGATAATAGTAATAGTAATAGTAATGATAAACTTAACAAAGATATGTTAAATAAATTCACACAACAGGAAATTATTCAATCCAAAAGAAGATTCATGGAATTAGATACTGAAAATGTAAAAGATTTATTCGAAATTCCAACATTATTAAGTAGTATAACAGGGATTAATAAAGATAATATTGGATCTAATTCCACTACCATACAGAATACAACTACCAATGGATCGTTATCAAGGACAAATAAAAATAAGTTCGAACTACCCAAGAATTTCCATTTAAATTATAGATCTACAAGATTACCGAAACCTAAAAGGAAAAATACTCATAGATTAGTTGCTTTGAAGAAAACATTGACCTCAAAGAGACCATTAAATACTTATTTGGATACATTAAACCAAGTAGATAGGAGTATCATTTTAAACAATGTTTATAATAAGAAATATTTTAAAGTTTTACCATTGATTACCATTTGTTCCATTTGTGGCGGATATAACAGTATTTCCAGTTGCGTTAAATGTTCAAATAAAATTTGTTCCTTAAGATGTTACAGATTACATAATGAAACAAGATGTATCCATAGATGAAACAATATAACTTGAAATCAAAGTAAAAGAAAAGGGATCTGGGATTGTTAGAACATATCGGAAGCAATAGAGGATTATGTTATGAAGACATTACTTAATGAAGATAATTTGTGCGTACTACTTGAGATATATGAATTTTCTGCCAAGGTGATTATTAGTTAAGCGCGCAATTAAAAATATTCTGGATATATATTCATCCTCTGGTTGGGAAGGACAAGAAAAGTACAGTAGTACTTATACCCACGCAAGACCACAAACTTTAAACATATTTCATGTTTTATGCAACATCTTATTGATCCATTATGCTACCTAAATAAATGGTGACGAAGGAAGGCTACATATGCGTTGTGACTGGGGTGCCGAAAAATGGTGACTTTTCAGAATCTATAAAAATATCTGTTTTTGGACATGATAACTTATGAGTACAAGTTAAGGGTATTTTAAAATGAAGTGCAAAGAAATCACAAGGTAATGAAATAGCAGATTAGGGAAAGCTCTCCAGTAATACGTGAATGCCTATAGTCCATCAACAGGATACATAATTAAGTGACATCTAAGTAATCAATAAACAGAACACCATGAATAACAAGACTATCATCAAGATCACCTTAGTAACACTCAGGTAGGATCCGAAATGGGTTCTAATACTACGTCACATCTAGAGGTTTAGACATCTAAACCAGCTACAATAATCCTATCTCTCGAAAAATAAACCATGTTAGGTCTTTTACAATAGTAGATATGTTGTACTGAATCAATATACCATTGTCAAAAAAAAAGTTCCTCTTAAAATAACTAGAGTAACTGAATAATAAAGAGAGTATATCGTAGAACCAAGCTTTCGTGTCAATTATTAGGTGCATTTCTCTAGATTCACCCCATACCTAATAGAATGGCCGCTAAACCTATAGATTACTGTATAAACGCACCTGTCGAGTCACCTGGATTGTTATGTTACGCTAGCCGGGGCAATGTGCAGGTAACAGTACGTTATCGTCGAGCTTCATTTAACAACTAACTTCACTTAAGAGCAAGTGTGCTGATGTGACTCTAGAGCCGCTCGGGTCTCTCTGTTCGTTTTTGTATCTGTTGTTATGTATTTATGTATTAAAGGAGAGTCCTTCTAATCTTCTATCTTATAACATTGTCCATGTATATATTCCACACTGCAATTCAATTGAAAATGGGTTGATCCAAGCTACACATATCGATTCACTCACACATGTACAGTGCTCAGCATAACATCAAGCCTTCCTATAGATCTATCATTGACTATGCTATTAGCTATGGGCGGACCCACCGAAATCTACGTAACAAATAAGTGGCTGGCAAAAAAATTCAAATTGTTAATAAAGGGTACTTAATGTCACATTGAAATATCTATTAATTGTTACTTTTGCTTTTGCTTATCGTTTACCTTGCAGTAGAAAAAAAACCATGCTCCATCAAAAGACTATGCCAAGAGGGACAGGTATGTATTGTTTGAAAAACGAACAGCTACTCTCGGGGGATGACATACGGGTTTTTGTGAACCAAGCCTGTAATACAGTCGCAAGTGGTTCATCGTATTTCGTGTATGTAAAATTACAGGTGTTCATCTACCAGTTTTCGTTCTTGAAGTGTCGCAGGCTCGTTTTCTTGATAAAAAATGTGTCCATAGGTAGAAGATGATACCATACAACTATACAAAAACAGAACTCAATGCTACAAAAGAACCAACATGTAATGAGTTGAGGATTTCCCCTTTCAAACTTCAACACGAATTATTACCTCTAAACATCTCTCGTACATCGAAAGCTTGATACCAAGAAGGAGAGTTGGGAAATATAAGCTATGTGAAACAATAATGTAATATTTTGGAGTATCTTTTAAGAAGATATTATTAATTATACACATATTTTTACCCCGTAAAGAATAGTTATATATAAAGTTAATTACATCATGTTAACTACTCGACATTGCCTCCGTTTGGTTTACGGCAACAAAATATGTTACTACTTTAGCATAAAGTGTGATTGGTGTTGAATGGGCCCTAGTAACGTATTCCCAATGGGTTGTGGAAACTATATTTTGAAATTCAGTTTTTGCATCTCGAGCTTGTTTCATGATCACTGAAAGATGCTTTGGTCGACTTTAGACTAGAAGAAACCTGAGTATTTTCGGTTGATGAAGATGATGCTCGTTGGACAGATGAGGAACTGGAGAGATGAAGAACTGTGCATTGACCACAATCCATACCACTTGGCAATCTGCGTCTTCTCTATATGTACGGTACATCAATAAAGCACCCCTACATTTCAGGTATTTTAGGGTTGCATGTCCTGCAAAGTCTACAAAAAATTTCATCATATACTCAGACATCACATATGTGAATCACTAAAAAACACGGCTCCATTGTGTAGAAAATATAAACTACGTATGTATGTATGTACGTATTTATGGGAGCAGTAATGTGTCACTCCCTTTCCGAGAATTTTCTATATATGTATCAAATAGTAAAGCAACTATTCAAATGAAAAACAAAATAAAATTGACAAGCTCTAAATAGTGACGATAACTTCTTAAATCCACTCAACAAGATATCGACATTTGATTGATTCCTTACGTCAATCCTTTTGACATATCAATATTACATACATTCAAGAATCCAGAAGAGGCAAATTCGTTACTGCCATGCACTACGAAGATGGGGTTCAAACAGTACTATTCTTTACTTCAATTGTCTTTTTTTTTTTCCTATTCTAAAGAAACTTTATAATTCCATATATGACTATCTTGCCTTCGAAACATGTGACCACAGTATTATTAACTCGGTAACGGTATTTTATACAGGGTAACAATTTCTATCGTTTTTCTTGTCACGTGAAAAGTGAAAAACGAAAAAAAAAAAAAAAAAAATAAATTGAAAAATTTGAAAAAATTTTCCAGAAAAAAAAAATAGTTGCGATGCCGTTAAGTTACGTTGTGGCCCCTACGTAATTTTTTTCACTACGTAAGTAAGTAGTATAGCATAATGGTATGCGATTTAGTAGTAAAACAGTTTGTAGTCTTACTGATAAATTAATATGTTAGACATCTTTAGTATACATATTTTTATTATTTTTGTATTTCGTGAATCTTGTTCATTTTATTCAATATATACTCTAACCTACTTCTACAAAACCTCAAAGATCGATAAGACAAACAATGCCTCCTGTATCATCATCCAAAGCCAAGAGAGAAGCCAAGAAGGCCGAAAGAGACGCCAAGAAGGCAGCAGAAGGTAAAACCATCCGTACCAGAACCAAGAAGAATCAATCTGAATCTGTCGATGAAGCTGAGGCTGCCGCAAAGGAAATTGCTCAATTGAAGTTACAACAAGATAAAGAAGGTCTTTCTGATCGTGTCACCACTGGTGTTCTTGCTTCTTTAGAAACTTCAAGAGATATTAAATTGACCTCTGTATCATTATTGTTCCATGGTAAAGTCTTGATTCAAGATTCAAATTTGGAATTAAATTATGGGAGAAGATATGGGTTGTTAGGTGAAAATGGGTGTGGTAAATCTACCTTTTTAAAAGCATTAGCTACGAGAGAGTATCCAATCCCAGAAAATATCGATATTTATTTGTTAGATGAACCTGCTGAACCAAGTGAATATTCTGCGTTAGAATATGTCGTTAGAGAAGCTCAACATGAATTGAAAAGATTGGAAGATTTGGTGGAAAAATATATTATTGAAGAAGGTCCAGAATCTGAATTATTAGAACCTTTGTACGAGAGAATGGATTCTTTAGATCCAGATACTTTTGAAAGTAGAGCTGCTATTATTTTAATCGGTTTAGGTTTCAATTCAAAGACTATTTTAAAGAAAACTAAAGATATGTCTGGTGGTTGGAAAATGCGTGTCGCTTTAGCTAAAGCCCTTTTCGTTAAACCAACTTTATTATTGTTAGATGACCCAACTGCGCATTTGGATTTGGAAGCTTGTGTTTGGTTAGAAGAATATTTGAAAAGATTCGATAGAACTTTGGTTTTAGTTTCTCATTCTCAAGATTTCTTAAACGGTGTTTGTACTAATATGCTCGATATGAGAAATAAGCAATTAATGGCATATGGTGGTAATTATGATTCTTACCATAAGACCCGTTCTGAAATGGAAACCAACCAAACCAAACAATATAATAAACAACAAGAAGAAATCGCTCATATTAAGAAATTCATTGCATCAGCAGGTACTTATGCTAACTTAGTCAAACAAGCTAAATCTAGACAAAAGATTTTAGATAAGATGGAAGCTGATGGGTTGATTCAACCTGTTCAACAAGATAAAGTCTTTTCTTTCAGATTCCCACCTGTTGAAAGATTACCACCACCTGTCTTGGCCTTCGATAGTATTTCATTTTCATACGATGGTAATCCAGAACATAATTTGTATGAAAACTTAGATTTCGGTGTCGATATGGATTCCAGAATCGCATTAGTTGGTCCAAATGGTGTTGGTAAATCTACTTTATTGAAAATTATGACTGGTGAATTAATGCCACAATCTGGTAGAGTCTCAAGACATACACATGTTAAATTAGGTGTTTACTCACAACATTCTCAAGATCAATTAGATTTAACTAAATCCGCTTTGGAATTCGTTCGTGACAAATATCCAAATATTTCACAAGATTTCCAATATTGGAGAGGTCAATTAGGTCGTTATGGGTTAACTGGGGAAGGTCAAACTGTTCAAATGGGTACATTATCTGAAGGTCAACGTTCGCGTGTTGTTTTCGCTTTGTTAGCATTAGAACAACCAAATGTCTTATTGTTAGATGAACCTACTAATGGTCTTGATATTCCAACTATTGATTCATTGGCTGAAGCTATTAATGAATTTAACGGTGGTGTTGTTGTGGTTTCTCACGATTTCAGATTATTAGATAAGATTGCCAAGGATATTTTCGTCGTTGAAAATAGAACCGCCACAAGATGGGATGGTTCAATCTTGCAATACAAGAATAAATTGGCCAAGAATGTTGTCTTATAATAACATTATACGTATTGATAAAACAATCATAACACCATTCACATTCAAATTATATACTGTACATTTATGTTTTTTTCTTCCCGTTTCTATCCTATTAAAAATCTCATTTGTAGAATTATCTAGTATAGTCTACATAAATAAATAAAACCTATTTAATTCTAATTCTAATTCTAATTCACAATTTCAATATTTTTTCTTGTTAAAGGTTTTTCAGTATTCCTCTCCAATTTCAATGTTTCAATTAGTAAATCGGTTTATATTCCAGAACCTATACTATTTAAAGTCCTCTTTACGTGACTCTATTGTCAAGTAAACAAACGTTATTAAGTCCACGCAAGTTGGAAAAACTTTTACTTACTTTTTACTTCTCTTAGTAATGCAATCTTAATAACTTGAGAAGGTAGATTTTCATGGTGCCAAGCTTAGCTTGTAAAGTATATGGAACAGGTACATCTTCCCTAAAATATTTTTGGAGTTTACGTATTTAATTTTAATTACCTTTTTTACAGACAATCTTACTATGACACATAATTAGAATAAACAAGAAGCTAATGTAAAGCATTTGTATTATTGAAACTAGCACTTTATTTGCAGAGACTTTGAAAACTGTAGGACATAGAATCCAATTTAGGGGTCTAAATGAGTCAATATTATTTCCCCCTGCCCGGTCATTCAATATATTCACTAGTTGAAGCTTAGCTATCATTAGCAGATCTTATCTTCACGTTATATATATATATGGATCTGAAGGTGCAATGGATCAATCTGATAAGATGTTAACTCTACTGTTCAAGTTATTGTAAAACTGTTAATAGTAAATACAGACGTAAATGGATTCAGAAAGAAACTGATAATAATTAGATGCTACAGCATCTATTCTCTTATTATGCGTATGCCTGAAAATTCGTGAGGAATGTATCTGTGTATCGTCATATATATATCTCTAAGAGCAAGGAAAAATATAAGGAAGTCGCCCTTATATATGACAGAGGAGCAGCAGTCAAACATAATAATTAATCCATTAAGTAAAAGAAAAGGGTTTGAATATATATATTTCTTAAAGATTATATGTTGTAAGTGGATACAGAGTTGTTTAGTAGATTAAAAAATTGTAGTTTGATACCGGATCAAAGGAAAGAGAATTTCACTTTCCAATTTTGTAATCGTAATTTTAACCTTTAATAATAATATTCCTTTTATTCTTCATTCAAAACAAAAAAGATCCAGTTAAAAAAAGCCAAAAAAAAACAAACCTTCTGCTATTACAATCTCAATATATGAAACGACAACAGAGAGAAAAAAATACAAAATACAAAAAAAAAAAAAAGGTTTTTTAAGAGGGAAAAAAGAAGGGTAAGAGTGTAGTAGATTATGATGAGTAATTTAAATAAAACTTGGTTTAGGCAAATTACATTCTTGTGGTAAAGCTGTTGCGAAAGATGCACCAGCGAACGAATGACTACTACGTCTTTTTTTATTTCCACTTGAATTTTTTGGTGTATTAAATGTAGATGTTGATGTTGATGTAGATGTAGATGTAGATGTAGATGTAGATCCAGCAGAGGCAGATTGAATGGAACTTGGTCTTAATAATTGAGAATTAGTATTAGTATACGAAAAGGAATTTAAATTTTTTTCTATATCTCTTGATGATAATGGTTCTTCTAACAGAGATTGATTTACACTCATAGATTTAATGGATGTAGATTGAGAATCTGGACGAGGCAAAAACATATTATTAGAGTTGGTGGTAGAATTCAATGACGATAACTGCTGAGGAAATAATAGAGGTGACGCTGTTAAAGCTTGATTCATAGCAGTCAATTGTTGTTGTTGATGATGAAGATTAATGTCATTGTTATTGTTATGTAAGGGAGAAATTAAATTGTAATTAACATTATTTGCGTATGGATAACCTGGGAGAGGTAAAGTTCCTGGGCCATTTAATGGTAATGGTAAAGTCATTGGTGGAGAAATTGGTTTCAAAGGTATTTGCTGATTGAGAAATTGATTCTGCAAAGGGAAGACAGGTAGTGGATTTGAAGGTGGATATTGGTGTTGCTGTTGCAGTTGATAGTGTTGTTGTTGTTGGGAATACAAAGCAGGATGAATAATTGATGGAGATGGATTAGAAACGCTATTTTTTTGTTGTTTGGATGATGAAGAGATACCTAAATTGGTCATTAATTGCGCTGACAAAGAAGCTGGTGTTGAAAGTGGTGAAGTAGAAGTAGATAATGCCTTAGCTTTTGAGCTTTTATGAGAGCTCTTCTTGGAGAAATGTTTTTTAGTACTGGAATCCTCATTATTGAACGTTGTAGCAATGGCAGATTTATTGTTATTACTAGTTTCACTACTATTACTGTCCTTTCTTGATTTTTTATTGTCACGAGAATCACTATTCTTCTTCTTTTTCTTCTTATTCTTCATCTGCTTAAGATCTGTTGTGCTTTCTTCATCTATGGTATTTGATTTTAAAAGAAGTTGTTTCAAAGTATAAGTTATAACATCTGAATCTTCATTATTATTGTTCTCGCCATGAGATTTCTTTTTTGGAGATTTGGGATTGTGGGTACTGTTATTACCAAAGTTTGGTTTTTCCCCATTAGGTAAAGATTGTATTTGTGGTATTGAAAAATTGTCAGAATTGTTATTATTACTGCTGTTATTATTATTAGTTTGTTGAATTTCATATGTTTTCCTTTCATGTTTGATGATATTTTTCGTTTTCAAGTTAGAATCATTCTTTTTCAATTTAGGAAAGTTCCTCGAATTATTCTTCGAATGTGTAGGCAATAGTCTGGAACTATTGAAATACATAGTATCTGTAGACATGACTGTGGAAGAGTAGCTATGACCGGAGTAAATTTGTTGATAACGAGATATAATAGTAAACGGATAACTGTAGTGGGTTGTTCGTGAGCGTGTGAGTGTGGATAGTGGATGGTAGAATGTGTATATTGTAGGTAATAAAAGACGGTCTGTGATGTCTTCTTGTCTAGTGATGTGCGTCTTCGTACTCTCTGTTCCTGGTACACTTACTTACACACTACTTGTTCTTCTTGTATCAATCATATCTTGTATCTTATCTTAATTTGTTTGTTGCAAACAAAGAAAACTAAATTTTTGCGAAAATCGTGGCTTGTCTTTTTGCCCTAAAGACACCAAGACAGGGCAATGTCTGTATGCCCTAGGTTAAAGAATTGGGGGTACAACACAACCAACACCCATACATACCCTGGAGTTTCGTCCCCTTATTTTACGACAGTGACGTTTTTGTTTTTTTGCTTTTTGTCCTTTTTTCAGCTCCCAAAAGGTGCAACTTAAAACGACCTATATCTTCATATTGTTTTACGTCTAGATGTTTGATATCTTGTCCCCCACCAGCAAAAATTTTGTAATCATTCTTTATCCTAAGATGCTTCCATATAGCAAACACTAGTATTTCCCTATGGAAAGATGGGTGTTAAATTAGTTAAGGGTATTCGTGGTAGTAGAATGTTCGTATTATCGAAGCTTGGGTTATCTGACTCCTATGGATCTGGAAAAACCCCGTTAACTTTTCGTCGTTCTGTCTATATTTAAATAATTTCTGAAGAAATAGATAAAAACCCATGAAAATGAATGAGTTGTTATTCCACAAACTTGTTGGTCAGGCGATAGGCGATCATTATACTATGCAAAACATTTCTTGAGTCTTTCTTACCTTGGCCTATTGATTGTGACATATAATGCAGAGCCCCCTTTTACTCCGTTCCTTATTCAATTTGGTTTGGACGCCTTCAATGGTTTTATGAGGAAATTCCGATAGGGATTGGATAGTCCTCGCCTATATTTACAAGACTATTCTCGATATATGGATGGATATCATACGTAATAAAATATAATAGAGGAAACTTAGAGACGGATCCAAAAGTTATTTATCAAAATTTTTGCTGGAACCGAATATTCTATAGATGCATAGGATAAGAATATTAAGAGCAAGATTAGTCATAGAGTAGATCCAAGATAGAACATAAGTTCTGGAACTCTATGGAACATTACGAAATATGATTCTAGAAAATAATAGAAAAGTTGTAGAATATTCTAGAAAAATTTATGATTAGAATAGGCTTATCCGACTATGTCTGAATATCTCCGGTTCTTATGTGAAGATAATATTTCTGTCCAAATGAGAAATTATATAAAGGACATGAAATGCAAGAATGTTAGGTATTAGTTTAAATACACTTTTAATTATATAATATACAAAAAACCACGAAGAAAACATTGTATATTATTAATAAATGATTGAAACATATAAATCTGATATTGCTCCACAAGATAAGATCCCAAAATCTCATCAATTTTAACTATTTTTCTCTGCAAATGTTTTGAATCTCTAAACACATTTAATTATTTTTTAAAAAATATATTATTAAAAGGTAAATATAAAATCACTCAAGAAAATACCTAAATATGTCAAAAAGCAACTTTTTACGTAACCCCCCTATACCACTCTTAAAGGATCAGCATCAGTTTCACTAATGGTACATTCCACTTTTTCCTTTAATAAATTGCTCATAATTTCCTTCAAATAACCTCTTTCTGTGTTAGAATGATTACAAACAATGACTGCTTTACCCTGTTCTTTATATTTCAATATTTCATGGTGAGATAACTCTCCAGTATAATACAAATCAACTTCTTGTTCACTTCCTAACCCTTTAAACACTCCAGATCCACTACCTGCACATAAGGCTATAGTCTTAATCTTATGTTGAGTCAGATCTTCATTCATTGAACTAACTTGAACGTATGGTATTCCTAACGATTTTTTAACATTCTTTATTATATCATCTAGTGTCATATATTCCTTCAATGTAACGAATCTTCCATATCCAACTTCATCACTTTCATTACCATTCAATTGAGCGACCTTAGAATCCAACTGTTCAATGGAAACACTTGATTCAATGAGAGCCTCAGTCTTCCCACCAATAATTCCTTGAACTAGCCAATCATTAACACCACCTTTAGCAGCATCGACGGCAGTATGTGGACAATAAACAGAAATTCCATTTTGAATCAATTTAATAGCATTACCTTGTTGAATATTTTTCGCTGGGTTTAAACTTTTCCAACTGGGGAAAATAAATGGATGATACGCCAAGATCATATTACAACCTTTAGCAATGGCCTCTTGAGCTACCAAACTAGTTAGATCCACAGTCAATAACACTTTTATCATGGAAGGAATGTTTTGGGCGGACGATGGTTCATCTGGTATGGAACAATCTATCAATAGACCAGTATTATCCCATGCATGATCTGCATAATTGGCCGGATAGTATTTGGTAATTGCATTGATGACGGTTTTTAACTGACTTCTATATAATGCTTTACTCATTGTTGCGTCTTCTTCAAACGAATGAATGAATGAATCAATCAATCAATGATCTCTTGGCTTCTGCTCTTACACTTATAGTTGATGTTCTCTTGTCTTATCAAAATGTTCAAATTCCTCAAAAAATTGGCTATGGCTGGAAATTGGAAAATGAAGACAAACTGAAAAAACAACACAACTGGTTTTACGAGAAACAATAGTGTCTGTTCAAGGAGTAACAAACGAAGGATTATTAAATTTTAATTATTCTTATTTATATTTGCAATTTAATTTACTAATTCACATTCAATCAATTGATATTAAAGAAAAGAGAAGTAAAATAAAAAATGTTCACTGCAGCAAGGTTAGGATTAAGGGTGAACTCCTCATCCTCCTCCGTGATCATTCGAAGAAGCTTAGCAGCAACGGTAAAAGCAACAACTTTAGCAGGTGAAGAAGCTTACGAAGCAGCAATAAAGCCCACGAGAGCAATCCCCAAATTAACTGATGTCTTAATCGTTGGAGGTGGTCCTGCAGGATTAACTTTAGCAGCAGGAATCAAGACTTCCCCTGAATTATCCAACTTATCTACCGTATTAGTGGATGCAGGAGATTTACAAAACAAAGTTGGCTCATTCTATCATAAGCCTCCTGAATGGTATACTAACAGAGTTGTTAGTTTGACTCCGAAATCATTACATTTCTTAGAGGATCGGATTGGTGTGAAATTGATGAATGAAAGAATTCAACCTTATGATGGTCTTTATATCACAGATGGTTGCTCTAATGGGACTCTTGATTTGGAGAAGGATTCCATGTTGTATATGGTTGAGATATTGAATATTCAATCATCATTATTGAATAAGATTTCTCAAATGAGTTTCGCCAGAGAAAGTTTGAATATATTGGATAAAGTGAAAGTGGAATCAATCGAGTATACCAACCCGACTGACCCCACTTCATGGCCTATTGTGACCCTAAGTAATGGAGAAGTTTATAAGACGAGGTTATTAGTGGGGGCAGATGGGTTTAATTCACCAGTGAGGAAATTTTCCAATCTTTATTCGAGAGGTTGGGCATATAATACCTATGGTCTTGTTGCTACAATGAAATTGAAATATCAACCATTTAAAATCAGAGGTTGGCAACGATTTTTGCCTACGGGTCCCATTGCTCATTTACCATTGCCCGGTGATAATGCAACGTTAGTGTGGTCCACTGGAGGTGAATCATTATCTAAATTATTGTTATCTATTAAACCTGAACAATTTGCCATTTTAGTGAATGCTGCGTTTGTCTTAGATGATATTGATATGCAATATTATTACAAGAAATTACATGATAATGCTATTACAACCGAGGAGTTACAAAAAGATGTGGATTGTAGAATTGAACAAGTGTTTGAGAGTAAAGGAATTGATAAGATGGATGATACATTTATTGATGAACATTATCCACCTATTGTTAGTGAAATCATTGATAATACAAGAGCAAGGTTCCCATTAAGATATTCTCATGCTGATAAATATGTTACTGATAGAATTGCATTAGTTGGTGATGCAGCTCATACTACTCACCCGTTGGCGGGCCAAGGGTTGAATATGGGGCAAGGGGATGTGGAAAGTTTAGTTAATACTTTGGAAAAGGCTACATTAAGAGGATTAGATATTGGATCGTTGTTAGCATTAGAACCATTTTGGGCAGAAAGATATCCATTTAATAATGTTCGTTTGGGGATGGCTGATAAGTTACATAAACTTTATCATACCTCTTGGTCACCAATTGTTGGATTAAGAACTTTAGGTATTAATTTAACTAATAAATTTGATCCTGTTAAGGATGGTATCATTGATACTTTGGCAGGTGGTCAATTCAATGCTGATTAGTAGACTGGGTAGGACAGGACTTCACAAAAGTATATATATATAAAAGTAAAGGTAAAAGTAAAAGTAAAAGTAAAAGTAAAAGTAAAAGTAAAAGTGAAAAGAATATAATATAATATAATTTAATATAATATTAAACCATCAACGATCTAGTTAGCTATGGATAACTCGTGGCCACTGGCCTGTTGATAGATATCAATTTTGTTAATAGAATTGTTGTTCATCATTGCATTACGAATCGATTTTGAATCAGAGTGCATGTACAGCATTACCCGGTTGCGCACATTGTTACTAATTAAATATTAATCATCAAGAAGCAAAATTGAGTCTCTCGGAAGAAGAATGACAAGAACAAGAACAAGAACAAGAACAGGAACAAGAAGAAGAGAAAGAAGATCTGGTAGTCGATGAGATGAGATGAGAGGTGGTTGATATGGTTATATATTGCAAAGATAACCGTTCACTCATAATATTAAGAAGAAGTAGAAATAATAACAATGTCTGAAGCACCAACATATAAGGAAGAAGATCTACGAACAAGAATTGAAGCGGTGATACCAAACATATATAACATTATAGTTACAGATCTTTCATACGGTTGTGGACAATCATTTGATGTTGTTGTTGTGAGTGATACTTTTAAAGGTAAGAACAAATTACAAAGATCTCGTATTGTTAATGGATGTTTGAAAGAGGAATTGACTACGATTCATGCGTTTAGCTGTAAATGTTACACTGAAGAGGAATGGTCTAAGATTGTTGTTTAAGCAAAAAAAAAATATTGTACGCTACATGCGGAACATCCAGTTTATTTCTCGAGAAATTATTGTTTTACCGTATAGATATTTATTTATTTATTTATTTATTTATTTATTTCGAGCATATAGATATAATTGGATAATAATATCTTTTACTCATTTCTATAAAATTGGTTATGACGTATAATCAATAATCTATAATCTTTGATTCAAAAAACTTTTCAAAACCAAACAGCTGTTTATATACATACCCAAACATATATATATGAATATAAATGTATTTTAACTTGACATTGTTAAGGTTATTTAAGGTTTACCAGTTCTCTAAGATTCTCAAGACCTCGGTTCATAGGTGTAGACCTCATTCCATACAAAGCACGCATTTCAATCTGTAGTTTCATTGTATCATATACGTTTTCATTAAATTATATATACATATATATATATAACTGATATTTTTTATGCTCTATTCTTTTATACTTTTAAACTTTTTGTAATTAGTTTTTGTATTGATTATGAATATGGAGGTGGTTGATCTTCATGGATACCCCATTTCCAGATTGGAGTAATCCCCGTCCCAATAAAATTCAATCTTTTCTTATTTGTATCAAGATCTTGAATGTTGTTATTGTTGGTATATATATATGGTATCTTATTCGTATTCGTATTCGTATTCGTATCCGTGTTTGTACAAGTTGTTGAAATGGTATCGTTTTTGTTTGTCATAGTAATGTTATTATTATGATTATCATCTTTGCTACTTGTACTTGGTTGTAAAAAATTTAATGCTTTTTCAGATAATTTGAAATATCTTGTTTCATTATAGAATGAACCATTTGAAGATTTTTTAGAAAATGTTTTAATTTCTGGTATCGTCGTATTAGTGGTGGAAGTAGTGATATCATCTATTATATGTATTGGTTCCTGCTCTTGTTCTCGTTCTTGTTCTTTAATTATTGTATGAGTAGATATTGGTGTCATAATATTTCTATTGAATATCATACTATCCACTGGTGATAATGGTCTCGGTATGATTATACTATTATTATCGGTGTTTCTTAATGAATCGACGATATTGTTATCATCATGTATTGATGGTTTTTCATCTTTTACTTCTTGTCTATCTTTACGTGTTTTTCTATTTAATTTAATTTTCCTTCTACGAGGTACAGTTTGATCTGATGTACTTCTTTCAAAAAGATGATTTTGAATCTCTGTAATTGTTGTTAATTCATATAAATGATTATCTAATGTATCTTTAGATAATAAATTTAATTGAGGACGATCAATATTACTTATTCTTCTCCTAGTTTTATTATTATCATCGTCAAAATGTGGTAATTTCATATCTGTGAGTTGTGCTGAAGTATAATTATTTAAAGATGGCATTCTGGAAATGAATTTGAAAAGATTTTGTCTTTCAAGACAACCATGAATAGTAGATAAAGAATTTAATTTCAAAAAGGGTAGAGCTAATGTATGTCTCGATGATACTATTGTTGATAATCTTAACATATTTGTAGGAGAAAAATCTTGTAAATCAGATTCATCGAATATAATTTTTGGTTTAATAGATGTGGGTAATGATGAAACAGTTTCCACGGATTGCTGCTGTTGCTGTTGCTGTTGCTGCAGTTGCTGCTGATGCTGGTATTGTTGTTGTATTGATGAGGTGGAAAACCAATTTTGAGACATATTAAATATAACTGTTGGTAAAATTTCTTCAAATACTAATCTCATTGAATCTTTCAATCTTTTTTCAATGGTTGATTGTAATATTTTAATGGAACAATCAAAATTGAAATTTAAAGTAACGTCATTGAATGATATACTAACGCCATGATTTTTCATAAATAGATTAACAATGGCTTCCAAATTAATTTTCGTAAACGTCATTGTTATTGGAATTTGGAAAGAATTATTATTAATCATGTTTGGAGTGGTGAATAATGGAGAATCTTGTAAATTTAATAATAATAAATTTGATTCAATTACAGTTTGTATTTGTAAAGTAGCATCTTTACAAGAAATTTTACAAATTCCTTTTAATAAAGACCTACTACTTGGTTGAGCTGTAGTTATATCTAAATCCAATATTTCAATATTCGGTATAATGGGGAAATTTACTTTCCTTACAATGATTCCACTTTTCAATATACTTAATTTATTACTATGTGGTTTCATTGGAGGAGTATTAATATTATCATTTGTTGCATTTGTGGTGGTATCATTGTTTCTAAGGTTATCCTTGGCAATATTATGAGAATGAGTAGCGGAACTATTATCTGTTGGATTAGGAGTAGTATTTGATACTTGTTCAGTTTTAGCAGCAAATGAATTCAAAGCAGAGGTCAATTTTTGTTAATGGTTTCATTAAAAGAATTGTCCTTAAACATGCGATCATTGAATTTGAAGGACATTGCGTGAAATGTTGTTTCCGTTTTGTCTATTATATCTCTTCTTTCTCTTTCTCTTTCTCTTTCTCTTTCTTTTCCTTGCCTACTTGTTTTTAAGGAACTTGATTGAGATCTCAAGTTATTAATTAACTAACTAATTAATCAATCAATCAATCACCTTGTTATATTTTTATTTTATTTAATATGATTTGACAAAAGCAAAAGCCCTTGGATTATGTTTAGGGTTGTGGGTTCAAACCCTGTTAACTCTATAGGGTCACAGAAAACAAGAGAAAGAACAAGACCCAGACACCAGCGTCAGTATGAAAATTGACAATAACGTTAGTAACTTTCAATCTTCTTATTCAAGATATATATGCAAGTGTCACGACAATGGTAGTCCTTGCTAAAACCCATTGACATTTTTCTTCGGTAGAAATGACTATGTGGATAGTAGTACAACAATCGATGCTGCTGCTGCTGCTGCTGTATCTTCTGGTACTACTCCATGTGTTCAACTGGCTGAGGATTTCCATTTTTTTTCTTGTTCACACATTTCCATTTACCATGTAATGTAGTATTGACTCTGATGTATTGTCGAAGTTCGAGGTTAAGATGAACCATTGTGATATCCAAACGTCCTATCAGAATACTGTCTATAAGTTGCAACTGTTTTCTGTCTATTTTATGGTTATATATCTTCTTTAATGGCAATCAACAGCGAGACACCAAGCAAACTAAAACACACCGAAAAGGGAAAAGGGAAAACTTAGCCGCCCTGCCACGGTCACGGTCACGGTCCCGGTCACGTGCTTGTTTGTTAATTTCTAAGCCTCCAGCCGCGGCCGTAGATTTTTTTTAACTTTTAACTTCCGGGTGTCTGACCCTCCTCCATAATTTCATTCACGTGACTCCTTAAACTTGTTTATATAATTTTGAGATGCTTAAACAAAGAAACAAACAAATAAGATAAATAAAATAAATATAATAAATATAATGTATACATAATAGTGTAGAGATGATTTGACATCGAATCTCAATTCCAAAAGTTAGTTTCCAGTTTTGGCGAGGCAACCATACAGGTAATACAGGTACTCTACTTCTTATACTTTTCCGTTGGGTTTCTTCCTGGTATAAGTCTATATTCACAGCAGTATAATTGTTGAATTAATCTCAGCTGTGTTTATTTGTTTGATTCCGCATCTCATATACCATAGTTAACTGGTGTTGGTTTTGTTTTACTCAAATATCCTTACATTTCATTTCGTATTATCACCTCTCGATCAATACCCAGTGATATTGCGGTAACAAACGAGCAAACCTATCATTTTCTTACATCAAACATGTCAACATCTATACCGGAATCACGTCAGTCCTCCATCATGGTTGCAGTACGGGTGAGGCCATTTACTAAAGAAGAATCAATCCATCTCATTGATAACAATACTACCACTAATAATAATAATAATAATAATAATAATAATAATATTCTACCTACAAATAATAATAATATATACAGTAATCAACCTGGTTCAGCCTCATCTTCATCATCTATTACTGAAAATATAGGTGACTCTACTTTATCATTGCCTGCATCATTATTATCCACCAATAAGAAACTTAAACAATCGTCTCAAACAACTACTACCAGTACGAACAGTAGTAGCACTACCAGGAGAAAATCAAATACAACAGCATACCAAAATTATAACAATACACCACATGGTTTAAGGAAAATAATAGAATGCGTAGATGATAAAATGTTAATATTTGACCCCATTGATTCAAATCCATTATATAAAATAAGTGAAAATGTTTTAAATTCCATGTATTCACAAAGAAGAAATAATCGTCATCGTCGTTCAACACTCAACAATCCTCCTCACTCTAATGCTAAGAAAAATGAAATGAAATTCGTATTTGATAAAATATTCGATGAAAATTCTTCACAAGATGAAGTTTATCTTGGTACTACTAGTTCCCTATTAGATTCAGTATTAGATGGATTCAATGGAACTGTATTTGCATATGGCGCCACAGGTTGTGGTAAGACATATACAGTAAGTGGTACACAAGAAAACCCTGGTATAATTTTCCGAGTTATGCAAGAATTATTTGAAAGAATGGAAGATTTGAAAGATGAAAAGACATTCCAATTATCAATTTCATATTTAGAAATTTATAATGAAATGATTTATGATCTTTTGAAACCAGATACACCATCAAAGAAATTGATCATTAGAGAAGATAAAGATTCTAAAATTAGTGTATCAAATTTATCTTATCATTATCCTAAATCTGTTCAAGACGTTATTGATCTAGTCATTAGAGGAAACATTAATAGATCAACATCATCCACTGAGGCAAATGAAGTTTCATCAAGATCTCATGCAGTTTTACAAATTCATATCATGCAAACTAATACAAAGATAGATTTAACATCAGAACATACTTTTGCCACATTATCAATCATTGATTTAGCTGGTAGTGAAAGAGCTGCAGCTACCAAAAATCGTGGGGAAAGACTTTATGAAGGTGCAAACATCAATAAATCATTATTAGCCCTGGGGAATTGTATCAATGCATTATGCATTCCAACGAACAATACACGAAGAAGAAATATAAGGTATCATATCCCATATAGAGATTCTAAATTGACAAGATTATTGAAATTTTCACTTGGTGGTAATTGTAAAACTGTCATGATTGTTTGTATATCACCTAGTAGTTCACATTATGATGAAACATTGAATACATTGAAATATGCTAATCGTGCTAAAGAGATTAAGACGAAAATTATTAGAAATCAACAATCATTAAATCGTCATGTTGGATCATATTTAAAGATGATTACTGAACAAAAAAGAGAGATTGAGAATTTACGTACTAGAGAAGCTCAAATGATTGAATTGAATTTGAATCGATATAAATTAAGTCGTAAAAAGATTCAAATTTCAATGGATGATGTTATTAATAATTTAAATAGAAATATTTTGGAAAATGAGAAATATAAACAAGTGAAAAATTTGAAATCTTTAATTCTTTGTAAGAGAAGATTTTTACAAATGGTTTCTTTGGAATTGAATAATTGTTTGAATGTGATTTCTGAAGATGGTGGTGATACTATTAATTTGAATTGTTATAATAATTGTTCAACATTAATAAAACAAATTGGGAATAAAGTTCAAGAATTAGAATTGAAATTTGATACTAAAGATGAATTAGATATGATAATTGATCATTGTAAATCCATGGATTTGAATAGATTGAAAGAAATGGAAAATTGGGATGATAGTCGTGATTTAATTAATTTCGAAACAAGATTAGAATATATTTCTGAATCAATTAAGAATGAAATTTTAATAAGTGCATCCATGATGATAGAAAAATTGTTCCAAAATGATACCCTTATGAGAAGATGTAAATTTGTTTCTGGTTGTTTAACAACTGAACAACCGGAAAGAAGTATGGAGATTGAAATTAATGATTTGGTTAAAATAGATGAAGATTTTGAAGAATTTAGTAGATTGTTACTCAACGACATTGAAGATGGCACAGCAAATATTCATCTTTCACAAAATCCCTTGTATTCTAATGAAAACAAAGAAAAAAACATGGAAACACATTACGACCTTGAGTATTCAAATGGAACAAATGAAACTGATAATAAGGGTCCAATGCTTTTGAAAAAAGTGAGATGGTTAGCAGATGTTGCTGATGATGGAGATATGAGTATAATAACAGATGCACAGGAAAGGCAACAGCAACAACAGGGAATTACAAGAGAAGAGAATGTCTTACCTGATACAGACTCAATGGATATTGATGTTAGTGGCATTCAAGATAATAGCATAAATAAAGGTACCCCTTCCAATGAACCTTTTCGGGGCCGTCAGCCATCGAGGCCATCATTACTTCGACACCGTCTGACAAACGTCGAGGAAGTATAAAAATATAAATTTAAAAATAAGAATGTATAGCTAGACTCGACTATCGAAGAGAAAGAAACAAAATTTGAAAAAGCATTATATATTATATATTTCATAGAATCATCCTTAATATCTAAATACATAACCATGCATGTGCATATTAGTCAAAAGTAAGTTAATTATTTATTCTGACACTGCCAACCTGTATTTTAAACAAATTTGAGTCATCTTCACTTTTCCCTTTCCCTTTTAGTGTGTCGTCGTCGGGATGTTTTTTTGTGTCGTCTTGGGTTTTTTTTTTGTTTGAAGGGTAAAAAAAAAGTCATGGGGTGTGGTATTGGTATTTTTTGTTAACCCTTGCAGTTTCGACCAGGGCGTGTCCTAATAATAAAGGAATACTTGCCCAAGGGGCAAAAACAATCACGGCCATGTGGCCCTAACTCAGTGCGCATTACTTGTATTGACAGTTAAGGAAGAATAAGAAGAAATGAAAACCTTCTGATATTTTATTCGTGATCAATGTAACAAGGGGAACATAACTTACCACCAATGCAGCTGTATTTCAATCCTGTTTCTCACTTGGTTTCCTAAATCATTGTTCTTAACAGTCAACCATTAGAACACCTTGAAGATATTTCAAACAAAAAGTGCTGCCCTAACGGCGCATATTGCCCTACCCCTTTGCATGGTTTATATTTTTGACAAGCCCTGAAGCAGTAGCCCATCCCCAGCCCCATCCCCTCCGCCCCGCTTCGGCCGACGGAAAATGGAAGTAAATTTTTTTCGCACAGAGAATATTCCGGAATAATAATACCAAGTTTAGTTTAGTCTCGCAAAGAGTGAGTGAGTGAGTGAGTGAGTAAGCAAGCGGGAGTATTCGTATTCGTATCCATTTATAAGAAAGAACACTCTTGATTACTTACATACTTCCCTATGGTTCCTTCTCCCTTTACAGGACTCCAAGACTGATTTCTTCAATCCCTTGGAACCATAAGAAATTAAACTGCCTCGCTGAACCTGACCTGAACTCACCATTCAAAAGGAAAGAAAAAAACAAAAAACAAAAAAGAAGCAAGAGAACTAAAGTTGTCTATTTAGAAAAAAAAATTACTTTAATCATTACTATTGGTAAACCTATTCCTTTTCAATTCAATCTCAGGTTAGATACTATTTGATAAACTCCATTCCTCTTTTTTTTGGCTGCTATCATTCTTCTATCAACTTTCACGGATTATTTCTTTTAAGATCAATAATATTATACTTCAATTTCAGTATAATAAAATAGATCTTCCCAGATACTTCTATCCATCTCCACATATATTTCTGGGTGTCTACTAGGATTACAGAAGCGGAAATAAAGGTCTAGTTCAAAACAGCAGATTATCTTTTCGTTTCTTCATCTCTCCACTCTCACCACCCTCCCATCCAAAGTAATATTATATTTTTTCCTCCAACTCCTACTTTTTCTCATTCTTTTAAGTTCGATATTATCAGTAACTCTTCATATTTTGGATTGTTTGATATATATCTCTTTTTCTTCCACAATTTTCTAGGTGTTTCTTCTCAATAAAGGTTTTAGTCATAGTGTCTCTTTGTTTTCACTCTGAAATATCCCCTGCTAATTTCAATTTCCTTTTTTTCTATTCTTTAAAGAGAGAATTTAGAAAATAAAAAGGATAGATAGTTATTAATTTAATTTATCTATTTTTTAAAAAAATTACATTCAATTGTGTTTTTTTTTACTTATATTAACAGAAATTTCTCGACCAAAACAAAAAACAACAACTGAAAAGATTTTAGAAAGATAAATAAAGAATTCAAGTTTTCGAATTTTCTTTTCACTTTCCATCTTTTCAACTTTATTATTTCTTTTCTCTGTGGCTGATTGAACATTTTTTGCAATTCATTCTTCCCACGTAAAACAAGAAATAATAAAAACAAACAGTCTCAGGATATTTAAAATTTTATTTGAATTTCCTTTTTTTTTTTTTATTCAAATAAATCAAAACAGATTTTTTAAACCATATTTTTTTTGGGTACCTTAATCCTGTTTCTTTAAAGATTATTACTATACTTTGAATTTTCAATTTTTTGAACTTCAAAACAACAGCAAAAAAAAACAAAATTTTTAAAGATGTCAGGTATTGTTGCTCATCACTATCCATTGGTTAATGGGTTCTCCAATAAATCTTCTGACCCAAGAAGTAACCAACATCAATTCCAGCAAAATAACTACTTGAATAATTACAATTCAACCCTTTCGCTTAATAATAATAACCACTACCAACAACAACAACCTCCAACTGTACATCAATTACCTCTATATACTGGTACTACCAATTACAGCAACCAAATTCAAGATAATGGTATGTCTCATTCCATTTCACAACTTCAACTTCCATTACCAACTCAAGTTCCACAAGTCCTACAACCTTCTATCACTTCTAATCTCTATTATAATCAATTTCAACCTTTAGGACAGCAAAATAATTATTCAGTGTCCTGTAACTACCAAGGTCAACAACAACAACAACAACAACAACAGCCAACTATCAAGCAGTATCAGTCCTCTACAGCTGTAGCACCGCCACCACCACCACAACCACTAAATTTATTACCTCCTCCTCCAGGACTAATTTATAACAACAACAATCCTCCTCCAATCGATCAGACACAATTCTCTGCTCCTTTACTTCCTCCTATTAATAAAAATATTATGGAACCTCAAGTTCAAATACAAATTCAATCTCCACAACAACAACAACAACAGCAACAAGATCAACAACAAGTTAATGGAGGTGTTTCACAAGTATTAGATTATGATATTATGATAATGTCTGAATTTTTCGCTAAACATGCCTTTTTGGCATTTAGTACAAATCATTCGAAACTTAATTCAGATTCTAATTCAATTGAAACTTCACAAATCTTTATTAAGGGAATTTATTCTGTTTTAAATGCGACAAGATTACCTTCTGTTTCAATTTTTTTGGCAATCGATTATTTATTCAAATATATTGACAAAATTAACAATAATCTTGCATCCATTGGTGGTAATACAGTTAATGTCATTTATCAAAATTCAATGATTGCATTTGTATTAGCAAATAAATTTAATGATGATAAAACTTTTACAAATAAATCATGGGCTCAGGCTACTGGAATGGATATAAAAATTATCAACGAATATGAAAGAAATTGGTTACAAGCTTTCCAATGGAAATTATTCGATGATAAATTCATATTATATGAAGATTTTAATAAGACATTTAATTATTTCGTTAACGAAAGAAAAAATACAGTGATTACTCCTCCTGTACCATTATTACCTTCTTTACCATCTCCATCTTCAATTCAAAATAATTATTTGACTCCAGTATCATCAAATTTATTAAATGATTATGAATACTCTTCTTCTACTACTACTAATAATAATAATAATTTAACAAACGTCTCATCCTCTCCTTCTAATTATTATTATTCAGATGATTTAATGGAAAATTACAATTACAATGATGCTTCTTCTAAAAATAATAACTTGATGATGAGCTCTCCAATTTCAATTCATGAATATGAGCAAGATTATATTACTAAGAATAACACCATATTGAATTCAGGAAATTATAAAGATTATAATACAACATTTAATATGAACAATAATGATAAACTATTTGATTATCATTCACAAAATCATCGGTTACCTCCTTTGAAAAATACTCAACCAAATTTTGGTATGGATTCAAAATGGAAATTTGATGATTCTTTGAATAATTATATGTCATCATCATCATCTTCTTCTTCTTCTTCTTCTGCCTGTGCAACAACATCATTCACCAAGACTCATTTACCATATTCTACAGTTTATTAAGCAAAAATTGAGGACTTTTATTCAGGAACACAACACAATGCAACACATTACAAGCATCACACATGTATACCAAAAAAATAAAACAGCAACCATATCTCCCTCAAAAACAAGCAACCCTTTTTTTTTTTTTTAATCCTACCTTTTTTTTTTTTTCTAACACATTTTTATTTTTTTTTTTATTATAATTATTCTTCTGCTATTAAATAAAAAAATAAAACAAAAAGTTATGCCCAAATATATTTAAAAACAAAAAAATAAAATAAAAAAACTATACTTTTATTTCATAGAAAGTTTAAAAAAAAATTTCCAAAAAGATAATCAGATAAATAAAAATGTCTGTTTTCTTTTTAATCAGCACATAATGAGAAAAAACCATTCACACAAATAGATAGAAAACACAGTAAAAACTGACACCTAAATGGAAACAAAAAACAAAAAAAAAAATTACTACAAATCACGACATAGGCCCAAGAAAAAAATCACAATTATACATATGAAAAAAAGAAGTATATTTCTCAGAGCCAAGATTGGAGCTCTTAACTGAGTCATCCACGGCAAAGAAAGAAGAAGAACAGAATTGATTTATGTTTCTTCAAAAATAAATACCTATGTGTCCTTTTTTTATATATATATTTTTTTCTTTAATTTCTAATATTTTATTATACATTTTTTTTTTACAACTAGAAAAGACTAAAACTCCTATCTATTATTCTTACGAAACAAATTATTTTATATTATACATATTATTTTTTTTGATATTACGCCAAGCTAAGTTAAACTAACTATCCTCATTTTCATTTCATCATTAATTACCACCTGCTTCTCTAAACCATCTAACACTTCTATCCATACACACACAACATAATCCTTCGTTTGCTTCACTATTCATACCACCACGAACATCTTTATTAATATATTCAACACCTAAAACAGGTGGATGTTTCAAAGAATCACCCAATTCATCATTTAATAAAATTTCATCTTCATTTTCAATATCTTCAGCAGATATATTTAAAGTTGTGACACGTTCTTTACTCTTAACATCCCAAACACGAATCTTACTATCATAACCACAACTACTTAAAAATTCACCAGTAGAATTAAAACTTAATCCCATAACCCATCCACTATGAGCAAAACTTTGAATACTTGATTCATTAGAATTACTATGAGTCGGAACAGTTAAATTACCAACACGTTCACCAAATTCAGTTTCATATAAACTTACACAACCAAATGATCCAGAATCATTTGCAACAGCTAATAATGTACCTGCTGGAGAAAATTTAACTTCACGAACTGAATTACTATTTTGTTCAGTACCTTTCATACCAAACCCTTCAAAATTATATAATGGTCTTAATGTACTTAATTGTGATACAATGACTTTACCATCTGCAAACCCAGTGGCAATTAATCCACGAGATGATGCCATATCAACACAAGTAGCAAATGTAGGTGATGTAGCTGGAATCTCACCTTGAAATTCTAATTCTAAATTATTTATACTATGTTGTTCAACCTCATCTTCCTCGTCCTTTGCTGTTGTTGTTGGTAAATGAAATTTCCAAACATATGTAGACCCTTTGACATCAGTAGCTGCTAATCTATGTGAAAGAACTTGATCATTTGATTTCAACCATTTAATTGCCCAATAAGATTTCTTCTTCAATAAGTTATCTTTAATCAATTCTAATTTCATCAATTTCGAATTTGCAAAATCATATCTGTAAAAAAAAATCTCACCTGAGAAAGTAACACATGAAATGATTAAATGTTCAATTCCTTGAGAATCTATACTATGGAAATTATCCACATGATGAACACCAGTCTTGTGAACAAATTGAGATTGGAAATTATCTCTCGGTTGATCTGTGTCTAATAATTTATTTTTCCATAATTTGATGGTACCATCACCTGAAGCTGTTATGGTGAATGGAGTAGAAATTGAGACATCAAAAATGTCTGTTTCGTGGGCTCTGCCACAATTGGCTGTTGATATGAAAATCTTGGACATGATCTTTTACGTATAGGTGTTTTGCCTTGATTCCTCTTTGGTTTCTTGATTTCTTGATGTTCTTGTAATGTTACAACTATTTTTCATAGTTTTATGTATATACATATATATATTTTAAGATCTTATAAATCTTCAAACACAAGGGAACGTCCAACCCAAAAAGAAAGAACGAGAAGAGGAGAGAAGAGAAGAGTAAAGGTGTCTTGACTACATGAATATTAATGATGAAACCAATTGAAGTAGAGGTGGAAGTCGAAGATGAAGTGAAGATAATAAATAATGTATATGCAACATATACTTTCCATTTAAGGATGCTTCAACAACAACAAGAGCGACAAGGGATCCGAAACAACGACACTTTTAACAACAATATGATATTGCAAGAAAGTCATATTACTAAACGATATTCTGAATTTTGGACATTAAAGACCCAATTAGAAAAAAATTTAGGAATGGAATTACCATATGAATTACCAGGGAAGACTGCCAGTAGGATGATGACGACGATGATGAATAGTAGTTCTATTTTTTCTATAATTAGTGGTACAAAACGTAATGGGATTGATTCTGATGTTATTAATGAACGGAAAGTTAAATTACGTGAATTTCTTTATGAATTACTTAATGATTCATTTGATACTAAATGGAAGAAATCTACACTGGTAGAAGATTTTGTTCATTTGAAATTTCAACCATCTTTATTATCTAAATTTACAAAAAAGGATGATGTAGAAACTTTACCATCCGAGATTAGGAAGGAGCCAAGTGAAGCTCTAGGTAATCACGATGTATGGTTACGAGAATTTAGAGACTGTAAAAATGTATTAGAGGAACTTGTTAAAGTTACAATGAGTATGAAAGAGCTCAATACTAAAGCCATGGGACTACGATTACGATTAAATAATCTTGAAAAGGGATTAGTCACTATGGTTGATGCTGATTTTGAAGAATTAAATCGATGTAAGAACCTATTATTGACATTGAAAAACGATTTAAATGAAGTTATAGTTAAAAATGTAGGTGGAAACAAAAGTGACGGAGATAAGAGAACCATTTCTTCATTTTCAAACACCTCATATGGAGGAGGAGAAAGAGGAAGTATGAGGCCGATAGTTGGTAGAAGGAAACTTGGTGGTAATGAAAGTGTTCAAAATTTGATGCAAATTCAAAAAGATGTCACTAAGGAACAAGATGAAGAATTAAGGATGTTACATAAGTCAGTGAAGAGACAAAAGGAACTATCATTGGAAATGTATGAAGAATTATCTCAACAAAATGAAATGTTAGATTCGTTTGAGAACGATGTTGAATCGACTGCGAACAAGTTACAAGCCGCAGGGAGAAAGGCACATAAGTTCAATCAAAGTTAACACTTCCAAAGGGAAAAATAGAACATGGTTGACTGTCTTTACACAGCTGCAACTGGTCTTTGGGATTATATTACCGACTTTGATAGAGTTAGACTAAAAATATAAACTGGCATAGTACAGAGTATTTTTGAAAGTCACCATGGTGTGAAGGATTGCATTCCGAAAAATTGTCCTTCTGCTTGATCTTTTCCTTCAAAAGTAAAAAGATTTCAAAGGAGAAAGAAGAGAAAAGGGATACCTATAGAAGTGGTTTTGATTCGCTACTCAGTTACATCAAAGAGCTTTGGAAGGAATGTATAATTGAAGGTTTCTATTTGCTCTGAGCCCCTTAGCACTTGAATCTGGCATATCGGCTGGGTCTATTTAGCCCAATGACTTAACAGCTTTTACTTGGCCTACATATATAAGTTCAGACCAAGAAATATAGACATTTATGTAAACATACGAGTTTGCTGCCATTATAGGGGAAAGTAATGAAAGATTATGTTTTTTACACTGCGTAAACTTTACCGATTTACCAGTCAACTACAAGTAAAGTTAGCGTGTTGACCATATAGTTATATAAAACTAGTTAACATAAAAACCACACATAATAATAATCATGATATGAAACCATATGCTCCATTTTATACAGAGGATAAGTATGGAGAAGGCCCAAGAGTTTATTCGGCACAGATATATATAGTAATTAATTCATAAAACTTTGTGGAACGTTCCCTTATTTACCCTGAAGGCTTTACGTATGTACGTGGTGCTGTAATTATTTATTTACAATTACATACACCACACCCAGACACACATCCATCATATATCGAATTTAAAATAGCCGCCGAGGTAGTGCTGCACTTTCTTTTTCTCTCCCTCTCCCAAACATCCACGTGACCTGGCCCTGTTCGGAGCGACAGATTCTTCTCAGAGAAAATGCTTCTTTAACAGTGTTACCCTACACCTGAACACCACATTAGGAAAGTATTTCTTAAAATTTTTTCTCTTTGTGACACTTTAACAGCCATTGTGACAGCGATAAAACGACAAGTTTTCTGTGTGGTAACGGATATGCGACATGTATGGGGATTAGTAATTGAAAAATTAGACTTAGCACGTAGTGTATGTAGGTGTAATACCGATGAGATGCCATGGGATGAGAAGGAATAACATGCATGAGTATTGGGATATTTCAGTTTATACCTATATCCAGGGACTATGTATATACATATATTCGTACATATCATTATAACATCACTGAGACTGACTTAGCAACAACGCTATCATAACAACGAGTTGGAAGGACACTCACAAAAGCGTCATGTCATACACACCCCCATCTGACCCAGTCAACAAAGTAACCAACAAAACCATAAAGATTTCTCAACTATGTGAACTATGTCATTCCCGTAAAGCAGTAATCAAAAGACCCAAAAACTTGCAAAAAATTTGCAAACTATGTTTCTTCCACGTCTTCGAAACAGAAATCCACAACACCATTGTCACAAACAACTTATTCTACAAAGGTGAACGTGTCGCTGTCGGGGCATCTGGTGGTAAAGATTCCACAGTCTTAGCACACATGTTGAAATATCTGAATGAAAAATATAATTACGGTATAGAGATTGTCCTACTAAGTATTGACGAGGGGATCGTTGGGTATCGTGATGATTCTCTCGCTACAGTGAAGAGAAACCAACAACAATATCAATTACCATTAGAGATTGTCTCTTTCAAAGAATTGTATAATTGGACCATGGATGAAATTGTAGCCACTGCGGGAATTAGAAATAGTTGTACGTATTGTGGTGTCTTTAGAAGACAAGCTTTGGATCGTGGTGCCGAAAAATTGGGTATTCATCATGTAATTACGGGTCATAATGCTGATGATATGGCTGAAACGGTCTTAATGAATATCTTACGTGGGGATGTTGCTAGATTGGAAAAATCAACCGCTATTATTACTAAGAGTAAAGGATCTCCTATTAAGAGATCTAAACCTTTTAAATATTCTTATCAGAAGGAAATTGTTCTTTATGCTCATTTCAAGAAATTAGATTATTTTTCTACAGAATGTACTTATGCACCTGAGGCATTTAGAGGTACTGCAAGGGAATTTATGAAGAATTTGGAATCCGTAAGGCCAAGTTGTATCATTGATATCATTCAAAGTGGTGAAAATTTAGTATTGAAACAAAAGAAAGTACATACAAATGGTCAACAAAATAGTAATAAGGTAGCTGGAGGGTTTGTTGACGGTAATAGATGTACCAAATGTGGATACTTGTCAAGTAATGACATTTGTAAAGCTTGTATTTTATTAGAAGGTTTAGAAAGAAATAGACCTTCCATTACTTTAGATAATGACAGCTCTGTCGATGGTGCGGCAAGGGTCATGAGACAATTAGAACACATGTCATTTTGATCAGCCTTTGTGTATGTATATTTGATATAATCTGTATATTCTATAAACTAACTTCATAACATACCCCAGCACAAGATATTATATATGCCATTTCTCTATGGTTCCTCACGCCCATTTGCTATTATTGTGAATGGTAAACACGCCGTGTATCGGTACTATAAACCCAGACATTACATACAAAACCCAACAAATAGTAAATAATAACAACATTTTAGCCATTTTAGAAGGCTTACGAGAACAAGAACATGTATAAGAATCTGCTGTATACGACGACAACGGTTCAGATCAAAAAACAAAACACCGGAACACCATCGAAAAAAAAATATAGCAACAGGACGAGGTCTATCGTACTAAGTAGTTCTAAGAAACAAACACATACACACACATATATCCTCTGAAGAAGAAAAAAAAGACAACCTACTAATACCCTAGATTCCAAGCAATATGAATAACGAAGATTACGGTTACGATTATGATTATCTTTTCAAAATTGTTCTTATCGGTGACTCAGGTGTCGGTAAATCCAATCTATTATCACGTTTCACAACGAACGAATTTAACATAGAATCCAAGTCCACAATCGGTGTAGAATTCGCTACGAGAACTATCGAAGTTGAAGGTAAAAAAATTAAAGCTCAAATTTGGGATACTGCAGGTCAAGAACGTTATCGTGCCATTACATCAGCATATTATAGAGGTGCTGTCGGTGCATTGATCGTTTATGATATAAGTAAATCTAGCACATATGAAAATTGTAATCATTGGTTGACTGAATTGAAGGAAAATGCTGATGATAACGTTGCTGTAGGGTTGATTGGTAATAAATCTGATTTGGCTCATTTACGTGCTGTACCAACTGATGAAGCTAAAAATTTCGCATTAGAAAATCAATTATTATTTACAGAAACAAGTGCTTTAAATAGTGAAAATGTCGATCAAGCTTTCAGAGAATTAATTACGGCCATATATCAAATGGTTAGTAAACATCAAGTTGATTTGGGTGATTCTAATACTAGTGGGGCTACGGCTCCAAAGGGTCCAACTATTAGTTTGACTCCAGCTCCAAATGAAAATAAAAAAAGCAGTTCTAATAATTGTTGTTAGGGAAAAGAAACAAATACCGATCTCCAATATACATATATATATACTTGATATATTAACCAAAAGAATTGATTCTATATAGCTGTAGAAACATTCATATAATACAAATAAAATATAAATAAAAAATCTGTATCATCTAACATCATATTGTCCTTCTATCGATTTGGGGAAATTTAATGATCTTATTTTAACAAAATCAAGTTTAAATTCAAGAAACCTGAATTCGAAAACTTTGCATTGACGAAGTGTGTAAACTAGAAAGAATCTGCTCCGTGATATGAGCTTCAGTATATTTTATATATTTCGCAGCTTTCGTGTTTCCATCTTTTCATTGAGTATCGTACGCCTCGCATAAAGACGCTAGCAATTCGATATACATTCGTAGGGCGCATGACTCAGGAACTAACCTTAAAGTAAATCAACGTTACTGTAAGAAAAAAGTTCTTTCCCCTATAATAAATCTTCAAATCTTATCTGTATTAATAACTGATAAAGGCTAAAATTGGTCTGGTAATGGATTTTTTTCAGGTCACCGTTGGTAAGTTATTGTACCTCAATAAATACATAAGTTGGAGACAGACAAGTGATATAAACTAAATACAGGTCCAAAAATATTAACGAGGGGGGGGAGTACTTACTGCTCTCGATGAAAATGGCTATTATTCAAAGAATACACAGGGATTTGGCTATACAATACCAAGTATTTAAATAATGTGTCTCCATTAAAAAGAGAAACATATTTTTTTTTTATTTTAAGCACGTACCCCAGAGTTATTGCATAATGACAATATACGGAGAGGCTGCTCTTTACAAAATAGACTTTTTCATTATGCATTTAAGGAAAATCCATTAAGGTTATTCTGTGGCCTAAGCCCACCAACATTTTTAAGTTATGAACAGCAATGGACTCCTGGATTTGCAGTGCTATAATCGGAGCACTAATCCCCGTTTCAATGTTGTTGTTGTTGTTGTTGTTTTAGCGTTGTTTTCCCACGTGGTTTTTTCAACGTTGTCTTGTTTGGGTGTTCCTCGCTACTAACCGGTCCGCTCTGCCCCGCGGTTGATAGTTTTTCCGGAAATACGCAAAACAGTGGGGCGGAAAAACTTTTTAAACACAGTAATGTTTTTCCGAGGTTGTTTTTTTTTTTTTTTGGAAGCCCTGAAAAATTAAGAATCCCCCATATGAAAAGAATTGGAAAGCAAGTCGTATAACTGTAAGTAAAGTTATAAAATTAAAGACCAGGTTTATTATAGCCATTCCAAATGGTATTAGGATCTAAAAACTTCAACCTACAATCATTTGTAAAAAAATGCATCCTTACATATAGGTTTTATCAGTACCCATATAAGAATTATTTAAATTCTACATGACTTACCTGATAACTTATATACTGCTTGCAACATTATAGCACAACAACAGAGACATATCTTTGAATAATATGTACTTTGAAATACACAAGTATGTGGGGGAGGTTCAAGTAATTTAATATAGTGAGTGTGAATAACAGTGTCTTTCTCGTTTACTAAAAAGTCTGACGAATTTTGCCCCACCTCCATGAGGAAATGCTACATAACACAATTTGAGATAATTTATCCGAAGAAAAAGAAAGCAGCTCCCCCGAAGAACGCCCCGTACAACTCACTCTTTTAAATTTTTTCTCCTTTTTCTTCTCCACAGAAAGAAGTGTGTTCCCCGGATAGCAAATCAATCGGATCTCTGTGGTCCAGCAAAGCGCGCAGTGGAAACTCGTACGACTCGAAATTAACTAAGTAAAAAATGTTTTTCCGAGAGGCAAAAAAATTGGAATTCTCGAAGTACCCCCCACGATATAGTGCACAGAAAATTTTTCCGAATATTCCTTGATAATTTATCTTCCGGTGGTCTGATTTATTATTATATAAATACCCTCCATTTATTCCCAAAGAAAAATGGTTATTCCGTAAACTGTTCCTTTGATATATATTTTACTTTGACTCTTTCCGCACGATATTCTTTTGGATAAATCCTCGTATAATTAGCATAATAAATTGTTGACAACTTTAATTATATATTTTATCTGCTTTAAAAAGAAATTAATATAATATAGGTAGAAAAAAAAATATTTTCTACTTGGTCATTCGCTAACTAACAAGGATAAATCAACTCAAGAAATCTAACAGTCAGTCAAGATGAAAGATAAAGGACAACCAGATTTTCCAGCAGATAATGACGAAAGACCGTTTAAATGTGACGTTTGTTCTCGAGGTTTCCATAGATTAGAACATAAAAAGAGACATATGAGAACACATACTGGCGAAAAACCACATCATTGCAACTTCCCAGGTTGTGGGAAAAGTTTTAGTAGAAGTGACGAATTGAAAAGACATTTAAGAACTCATACCAGTACATCGCAAAGGAAAACAAAGAAACCTAAATTAAGAGGTCTTAAAGCTTATCATATTAATGAAGAATCAGATATGGCCTTAATGAATAATTCACCCACTTTATTTTATCCACACCCACAAATGGCTACAAGATTAGCGCCAGGTATGGCTATCGGTCTTAATCCAATGCATGCTGGTTTAATACCGCAACAACTGGGTATGCACTCTATTGTTATTCCAGTAATGACGCCAAATGGTACGCCTGTTCAAATGTATTCTACTACTCCAACTGCTCCTGCTACTGCTGTACCACATCCACATCAACAATCAACGAGAGTCACTACACCTCCACCACCATCTGCTTCAATACAAGTTGGTCCACATCAATTCTCACAAATTTCTTCATCGGTATCAAATACAACAATACTTTCACCAAATGGAATTCCAATGCATGCAAATGCAATGAACGCCATTCCAATTTCAAATCAACAACATAATTTCATTGCTGTTCCACAACCACGTAGTATGGCTACGCCACCTCCACCACCACCATCCAAATATGGAGTTTCTTTACCGGTTAATGCTCCATTAATGAGTAATAATCACTATCATACAAGCAACAACGGGACATTACATGATTCTACAAGTTCTTTAGCTCTAAGTGAGCAGTCAAACACATCTTCCATTTTTTCTTCTACTAATGCACCCCATTCTAATAATAATAATCATTACAATGCGCATATTAATCATGTCTTTTCAGGACCTACTTCTCCAACATCACATTCAAATGAGTATATGCAACCATCAAATCCTAATTCTAATAATATTATTCACTCGCAGTCGCAAACACAAGGATTTTTCCAAGATAGGAAGATAACAGCTCCAATAGTCAATATTTTAAGTTCTTTGAAGAAGAAGAACAAGACAACGACGACGCCGACGACAACAAGAAATGAAAAACAACAACAAAGAAATAAAAGTTTCAAAATCGATAAACCATCGCCAGTTGAACCAAGAGCAGTATCAGCGATCAATAGTACGATATCGTTATCATCGGTTCTGACGAACAACACAACGCACAGCACATTACCAGTTATTAAAACTTCATGTAATGATTTGACACCTCTAAGGTTAAAGGCAGACGGTGTTTCATATTTGGATGTAGAAAAAAGACCTCGTGAAAGAGCTCAATTCCAACTTTCCACTGATGATGAAGACGATGATAGTAATGATGATGATAACACTACTTCATCGTCTTTACCTTCGACAAGAATTGAAAATACTTCAAATATTCCCCATAAACTTAATATGAATACAGTTAAATTACCACCAGTTCGTAATGTCTTAAGACAAATTGATTTTTTCAATAAACCAAATTGAAAGGCAGAAAGAAACATAAACCATTACTACAACAAAAATTAACGAATATACGCACGCACGCACACCAACTAGTTATATTGATAGATGAATCTAGCCGCATTTTTTTTCACAAAAAATTTAATGACCAACATATATACTCCTCATACCTGCATATGCATATATAGTCTATATACATACATATACATATCTATATGAATTACTATAATGACTATATCTAATATATTATAATATATTATCATAACGTTCAAGCTACTATTAATTTCACTATATTGTCCATTTGCTTCGAGAAGACGCTGAAATAAAAAAGGAAAAAGCTTCTGTTTGTTTTTAAGACAAGCTAAGAAATATCCATCCCACCAGGGTTAGTAAAATCCTTGGTTAAAGAATGCACTCTATTATATTGGGAGAGTTTGATGTGTTATAATCTCCAAAAAATCTTTGAGTCCGCCCCTCCCTCATTGTTGTTGTGAGAAGAGGGAATGTTACTCTATGAGATGATGCATGGAGAAAATAATTACAACTCTTTCAATCTTTGGGAAAAAGAGTGGAGTTACATACATAAGTAAGTATATTACATACAACAGATCCTCATAAATAAATCCTTACTGATTGCATATACAACTATATCGCGGATTGAGGATAGCTATCTATGTATTGGTCCGGTCAAAAGGATCTTCAAGAAAAGAAAAGGTTCCTTCAAGAATTGGATTTTGCAGAGCTGCGACGATGTATATGAGTTTCGTTTCTGGGCTTTTTTCTTTTACCCCGGATTACGTGAAAATTTATGTTATACATACCTAGATTATATAAACTATATTATGATATAATAATTTAAAGGATTTGACAAGAACACGTACACAAGAGATTACATAATACCCAAGAAGGTCCTATACAAGAAGAACACAAGATACACAAAGAAATAAAACATACATTAACGAAGAAGAAAAAGAAGAAGAAATGGGTAACAATCCAAGCCATCCTGCCACATCACACACAAAGGGTGCCTCATCCATCTCATCCAAACCTTTCCCTATAACGTCGTCAACTGATAAGAATAAGCTGAAGAAACGAGTAACAGAACCCAGTAATACGTATACGACAAGTAAACCTATGAATATAATAAAACACGCCGCTACACCACCTGCAACACACGCTAACGAGAGCAATACTCCTATAAAGGACACGTTGTCTGATAATAATAATAATAACAATAATAATAATAATGATAGGGAAAAATCCAATACGAGTAGTAATAATGACACCCTTACAAAGAAGAAATCCACACTTTTGTTACATGAAGAAGACGAGGATGAAGCTGACCTTTCACCATTTTCATTAGACAATCCGATGAGTCATGATAGTATGAGTTCCGTAAGTAATAGTAATAGTGATATTTCTGACTCTTCTGATATAATTAGCTTATCATCGTCACAGAAGAATGAAGGACAAACGAAAGCGGCTGGTTATGATATTGAGGATGATGATATGCAAGTTTTGAATAAGGAGGTTACTTCTATTGAAGAAACAGTTAAGGATCAAGAGACTACGTTAAAGACATTGACTTCTAAGTCTGATGAGAATACAGTTGGTGGTGGTGAGAATGATGAAGGGAAAACAGCGGCAACAGCTCCAAAAAAGGAGGAAGAAGAAAAACCAAAGATCATGATGTATCCTGTGGAGATTGAATGGTTACAAGGTGGTGATAAAGTGTATGTTACAGGTTCATTTACTGGATGGAGAAAGATGATTAGTCTAATTCCCGATCCGGAAAAGCCTGGTACTTTACATGTGAAATTACAATTACCTGAAGGTACACATCGTTTCAGGTTTATTGTTGATAATGAATTAAGGTTTAGTGATTATTTACCTACTGCTACGGATCAAACTGGTAACTTTGTTAATTATTTGGAAGTAAAAGCTCCAATTCCACCGGCATCTACTGCAAATGCAAAAATGAATGAAAATGAAGATGAAAATGCAAATGTAAGGAGAAGGAGAGCCTCTAAGGATATTGATGCGAATTTACTTGCCATGTCGTTAGAAGATCATAAAGATGAAGGTGGACATGCTAGAAGGAAAAGTGTAAGTAAAAGCAAGAAACGAAAGGATTCCATTTCACATAGTGGAACAATGGAAGCAAAAGATGACGTAAAGAGCAAGAAAGAAAGAAGAAAGTCGAAAGTAAGTGGAACTGATGATGAACCAATGAGTGCGCGTTCGAGGATAGCGTTAGAGATACGAAATGATCCGGAAGATTTTGGAGATGGATATTCTCGATTCCATGAACCGGGGGAAGAATTAAAGAAGAAATATGAATATACTCAAGATATCCCTTCAGTCTTTACAGACCCTAAAGTGATGGAAGAATATTATTTAACATTAGATCGGAAGAAGAGTAGTGGTAATTCTCATTCTTTACAATGGTTAACACCGCCACAATTGCCGGCACATTTAGAGAGTGTTATATTGAATGAAGATGGTGGTGGTAGTGGTAGTAGAAGTGGTAAAAGTAACGGTAGTAGTGGTGGTAGTAGTAATACGATATCGGGGGTAGAGAATATATCCGGGGCCTTACCTATTCCGAATCATGTGGTATTGAACCATTTAGTGACCACTAGTATTAAACATAATACACTGTGTGTGGCGTCTATCATCAGATACAAACATAAGTATGCGACACAGATCCTGTATACTCCGTTACAATAGGCCCTCACTACGGAAAGTATTTAGGAGCCTCTCTATATGATCTCTACCTATGACCTGTGTAATGTGGTTTTATAATAAGATATAAATGATGTAATAAGACATGATACGGTGTAAGATAATAGTATAATATAAGATTATTATTATGTAATAGAATACAATTACATGCCTGGGGACGGTTATTTCATCCAGTTGTCACACATTGCGTACTATCTCACATATATTATAGGCGTCTATCTACACAGCGAGGATAGTTCCGGAGATAAACTCCGGGGTGCTGGGAAGGCCCTTGTGCGGCTATAACGCCCACGAGAACACCCATCCCCCACTCCCCCACTCCCATGGTGGAACAATAAACCGGGGTTTGACCCCCGCCTTCCCTCCCCGGAAAGTCACCTCGAACAGACAGAGAAAACGGTGACTGACTGACTGGGGGGTGTGGGGGACGGTATCTGTAGTATTATATTATATTATATTACATTGTATTTACACTATACCATAATATGCTATAATATGGTATGGATGTCTGGATGTCTGGATGGAATTGGAGACAAAGAGACCCGGGAGTCCGTTATTATCTCCGCAATGCACATTTATAGAGGTTTTAAGGTACCCCAGAAATAGAATAGAATAGAGTAGAATAGAGGCAGATATACTACTACACTAAAGCAACACCCTGAGCTATAAAAACAGGTGAACAAGAAACCAAGATTCCTTCCCCAATTCCTACTCTTGTTCATATCATATTCGTTTCTCACCACTCATATTCTTATACACATAGCAATTCAAAAACATACAAGACATCATCAATATGACAAGATTATCAACAGTAAACACAAAGGACTCTCCCGTCTTGATCCCACAAAAATTAATAAACAAAGAAAGACAAGATTCTAAACTACAAATCGATGAAATAAATACTTTCTTAGAATCGAACCCAGAAAAACAATCCCTAACTCATCAACTAATAGATCAAATCGTCAATGATCCAATCTTACAAACAGACACCAAATATTACGATCAAACAAAGGACCAACAAAGAGAAATTACAGCAAAGAAAATAGCAAGATTAGCCACATACATGGAACATGACATCAAAACAGTTAGAGCTCAGTTCCGTGACAATGACCTGATCAAACAACTCCAATCTTCATCTTCTTCCTCTGTCCTTCCTTTGACAAATAAAGACATCTCATTATTTGACAAGCGTCTATCTCTCGTAGCAAACATAGACCCTCAATTAGGTACAAGAGTTGGTGTCCATTTAGGACTATTCGGTAATTGTATAAAAGGTAACGGTACAGATGAACAAATCAAATATTGGTTACAAACGCGTGGTGCCGCATTCATAAAGGGAATATACGGTTGTTTCTCCATGACTGAACTAGGTCACGGTTCTAATGTGGCTCAATTACAAACTACAGCTACTTATGATTCTAAATTGGATTCATTCGTGATAAATACTCCAGATTTGACCGCAACAAAATGGTGGATTGGAGGTGCTGCTCATTCTGCAACTCATACCGTTTGTTACGCAAGATTACTCGTAGAAGGGAAAGATTACGGTGTTAAGACATTCGTGGTCCCATTGAGAGATTTGGAAACTTTACAATTGTTACCTGGAATCTCCATTGGTGATATTGGATCCAAGATGGGTAGAGACGGTATTGATAATGGATGGATTCAATTTAGAAACGTTATCATCCCAAGAGAATATATGTTAAGTAGATTTACTAAAGTAATTCCCTCTGAGAATGGTAGTGATAAAGTTACTGTCAAAACTCAACCTCAATTGGATCAAATTTCAGGTTATAGTGCTTTGTTAAGTGGTAGAGTTAATATGGTTATGGACTCTTTTAGATTCGGTTCCAAATTTGCTACTATCGCTACAAGATATGCCGTAGGAAGACAACAATTCGCTCCAAATAAAAACTCTACGGAATTACAGTTGATCGATTATCCATTACATCAATATCGTGTCTTACCACAATTGACTATACCATATTTGGTTTCTCCCGCTGCGTTCAAATTGATGGATACTTATTATTCTACATTAGATGAATTGTATAAAGTTTCATCTTCATCTCCTGCTAACGCTAATGGGTTGAAAGTTGTTAGTGAAAAATTGAAGAATTTGTTCATTGATAGTGCATCATTAAAGGCAACTAATACTTGGTTGATCTCTACTTTGATTGATGAATTAAGACAAACTTGTGGTGGTCACGGTTATTCTCAATATAATGCTTTCGGTAAAGGGTATGATGATTGGGTTGTTCAATGTACTTGGGAAGGTGATAACAATATCTTATCTTTAACTTCTGCTAAATCCATTTTGAAAAAATTCGTTGATTCCGCAACAAAGGGTAAATTTAACAATTCATTAGATGAGGATTCATTCAATTATTTAAATCCGAAATTTATCATGAAAGTTTTCACCCCATCTGGTGACTCTACAAGTATTATCGATGATGATGACCTTTATAGTTACACCAAAATTTGGGAAGTTAGTTTGGTTAAGATTTTAGCTTTCATTGGGAAATCGATTGAAAGATCTAGAGATGTTGATAGTGTTTCGAAATTATTAGTTATGGTTTCGAAATTCCATGCTATTCATTCCATGTTAAAAACATATCATAATAAGTTAACAAATAATGATCCCCATGATAAGTCATTCATTAACGATCAATATACTCAGGAGACAATGTGGAACATTTATAAATTGTTCTCCATCTATTTCATCGATAAACATTCTGGTGAATTCCAACAATTTAAGATCTTAACACCAAACGACATCTCCAAAATCATTCAACCAAAATTATTAGAATTGTTACCAAAATTAAGGAAAGATTGTATCGCTTTGACTGATTCATTCAAATTACCTGATGCAATGATTAATGCTCCAATTGGCTATTACGACGGTGATATCTATCATAATTATTTCAATGAAGTCGTAAAGAATAATCCTGTGGAGAAAGATGGTGCCGGTATTGCTCCTTATCATAAGATTTTATCCGATATGTTGACAAGAGGATTTGAATTCGACGCTAAATTAGGAGGTAGTTCAAATAAAGATATTTTATCCATGTTGAACAAATAGTGACATACTTGTCTACATTTTTCTCTTCCATTTTTGTTCTTTTTTTCACTTTGTGATCTATTTTTGGTATTATTCTTTCATATATATTATATTCTTCCCTCTATTTATTTATTATATAATCTATACTTTTTTATGTATATTAACGACTGTATGAATCTTCTATATTCTTATTCTTATTCTTATTCACCATCAAGTTGATAATCCATTTACGTACGAATATTACAGTATATGTCTGTAAATTTTTCACACGCACAAAAAGAGTGAAATTTCACATTTCAAAGCTATACGTAATTTTATAGAAGATGTAACGTAATGCAATGCACCTAGAGAACAACAGTTACAAAACAAGAATACACGTTCAGAGGATATAACATATATACAGTCCAATACTCTGTGATATCTTCTAGGAACTAATATTCTCAAAATTGCGCACAGTTTTACGTGTGAATAACAAACAATGACTGATTTGAAAAATCGTACTGAACAACAACAACAACAACAACAACAAGATTCAATGAATGTCCCAATTTTAAGCACCTCAGAAAAAGAGAAACAAAAACACAACAAAAATCAAGACAATAATAATGGTGGCACTGATTCCTCCGATTCCCAGTCATCTTCATCGTCTTACTTAGACAAGGAAACCTATGAGGGTAAGATATTAAGAAAAAGAACATCAAGTATCTTCTCTTTAGATACAACACCATTAGCTCCACCCAATGAGAATGATATTGAAAAATTCACAAGTGACAAATACCATTTCAGTATGATTAGAAACTTACACATGGCAGATTACATCACCATGTTAAATGGGTTTTCTGGGTTTTATTCCATCATTTCATGTTTAAGATTTACTTTAACAGGTAAACCGCATTATGTACAACGTGCTCACTTCTTTATAATATTAGGAATGTGTTTTGATTTCTTAGATGGGAGAGTCGCAAGATTAAGAAACAGATCCTCATTAATGGGTCAAGAATTAGATTCGTTAGCTGATTTGATTTCATTCGGTGTCGCTCCTGCTTCCATCGCATTCGCCATTGGGTTACAAACTACTTTCGATGTGTTTGTCTTGTCATTTTTCGTACTTTGTGGTATTACAAGATTAGCTAGATTCAACGTAACTGTAGGACAATTACCAAAGGATAAGAAGGGGAAATCTAAATATTTTGAAGGTTTCCCAATGCCAACCACTTTGGTTTTAGTGTTTGGTATGGCTTATTGTGTTGCACATGGGATGATTTTTGATAATATGCCATTAGGGATTGTTAGAAAGGATCAAATCTTAGAATTCCACCCAATTGTACTTACTTTCTTTATTCATGGTTGTGGTATGATCTCAAAGAGTTTGAAAATTCCAAAACCATAGATCAATTGGCTCAGCTTTATTCACAGTTTTTTTTTGGTTGCTCCATCAATTCATTCAGAAATTAAACACATTTTTCTTTCCCCATTTCGCTTGTTTCAGTTTTTCCTTTCTTTATCAGTGTGTAAATAAATAAATATATAAATAAAGAGATAAATGTACAATATACCATTACGCCAATATATATTTTTTCATTCCATATTTTAGTTTCTATTCAACCGGGAACATTAATTCTCGTTTTTTTTTCAAATCATTTCATTTATTTATTCATTAAAAGACTTTTGAATACAAAATACAAATTATTATATTGTATTATATTTGTATGTAATATTTATGAATTTGTATATGTGGCGGCGCTACCAGGCGTACTTGTAGATCTTAAAAAGGCCTTCGAACAATGGGAAGGAAAGATTCCAAAATAATAGTATATATCATGGAGTTCAATATCTAGTTACTTGAGCACTGAGAAACCCAACTCCTTAAGAATATATATGCTAGAGGTAGGAATTTACACATTATTTTTTATATTTTTATTCTCTTGAAGAACACATACCTAACACGAGCCAGTTTTTTTGAACTACGATACTTTTTATTGTACAATTATTCTTCCCGTCCTCTCTTAATTGAATAATCTGCTGATTAAACAATGTCTATGAATAAACCTATTACGATTATCGATGAAGATGACAGTAAAACCACTTTCCCGGCTCCTCTACTAAAAAAGCAAAACTTTCTAGATCAAATAGATCTTGGGTATAAATTCCCTTCCAATAATAATAGCAACAATAATAATGGAAACAAAAAAAAATTAGCCGCCATCACAAAAATTGAACTAGAATTCAAAGCCTTTCTTTGGGACCTCAATGTAACCTTCCAAGAAAATGATATAACTGAAGATGACGGTAAAATATATTTATTATCTCGGCAGTTAACCACCCCGTTATATGAGTCGTTACAAAATTACATTTCTGATACCAAAGGTAAGCGAACTTTATCATATTCTAGAATCATCAATGATTTGATGCATTATTATTGCCATACCGACTTTGACAAATTGGTCAACTTATGGACTGAGTTTACTATGATAATACAAGGAACGGGAGGTATTAGGGAATATATTTCTAAATTTGAAGAACTGTATAATCAATTACCTGATAATTTCATTTCAAATAATGGAATGATCTGTCAATTTATTAGAAATTTGAAACCTTCATATAAGTCATTTTTTCAGAAAAAAATCATAAATTTACAAATTGAATTGACTTGGGCATTGGTTCTTTCCATTGCCAGGGAGGCAGAAACATATTTAGAACAAAATCCATTCCTTTCCAAAGGTACAAACGGAAACAGAACAGTACCTAGCAGGTACGGAAACAAAAATTTACACCAAACAACTGCTGAAGCAACAACACCTACAGCAGCCACAACAAAGGGTAATTATAATCCAAGACATGGAAGAAAAAATGATCCTAGCAACCATGCTGTAAAAAATAACAATAAATATGTCCCCGAAGATAACAATTATCAGCTTTATACACCTCAACCTTATGCATTAAGCGCTTCAACTTTAAACGTCCCAAGGAAAATGCCCAAAGATAATATATATGATCCAGCACAAAACATTTGTAATATATGTTTGAGGAAAGGTCATCCTAAAAAGATGTGTAGGGCAAGAGGTATTAGGAAACCTTCCCCACTTTCTTATGATTAAAAAAACGGAATAAGGAAACAGAAAAAGAAAAGTTTGTCTTGCATAGCATATATATATATAATCACGGAAAACTTCTCTATTCTTATTTATTTTTTATACTTGCAAATAGCTAGCATTGCCATACACTTCACACTTCTCTTTTTTAACATTGTTATAAGTTTAAATATGCTTCCATAGGAGACTTTTCATCTGTGACATATTCTAATAATCTGACGGTAGCGCCCTCCGATCATGGTTTTAATTGAAAAGACTCCAGTTGTCATATGGAGAGTGTCAAATTAAAAAAAAATTGAACTTGATGTGAGTTGTTGTTCTACATAAATTATCTATTGTTTGTTTGAACTAAAAATCATCCATTTCAAATGATTCATCCATATCTGTATTAGGAACACTTGAATATTTCCCTTTCTTCTTAGGCTTTGGAATTGGCTTCGTTTTCTTACCTTTAGCGTTTGTAGCATCCTCTTCACCTGTATTATTGATACTATTTCCACTCTCAGCATCATCAGTACCATGAGCGGCTTCGTCATCATCGTCATCAAAATCTGAAAAATCAACATCAGCTTCAGCATCAAAGTCATCATTATCCCATCCTGCTTCTAGATCCGCATTTTCAATATCATCTGCCCATGATACAGTCTTTGGTTGTTGTGATTGTGTTTGATCTAATCTACTAAATATACTCCTCTTTGGGAATATACGATCATGAATGAAAATGATGTAAAAGATAGAAATAAGGGTGCACGATATGAAAATACCTACAGTCGCCTTTCTGAATGCCGAATACCCTTCTTCGTTCTTTTCTTCTTCTGTATAGTCATCTGTGTCGTCATTATCAGCGTCGTCCTCAGGTGCACTTTCCTCTTCATCGGACTTATCATCATCGTTGTCACTTTCGTCATCACTTTCACTGTCACTTTCATTCTGAGTTTCTTTATTTGCTTTATCAGATTCTTTAGAATTTTCCTCTAACTCATTCGAACTTATTAGTGTTGCAGTGTCTTCATCAAATTCAACATTATTAAGGAAAATGTCCACGATTCCTCTACTTACCAAAGCTTTATCATAAGGTACCATATGTGATGCATTATAAACATTGATAAAAGTTAAATTTTTATCATATTGAACGTACCCAGCATCCAAATCTTCATGAATCCATTTATATTGTTCCATATCGTTGGTGAAACCTTTAGTACCGCCCCAGTTTAAATTGTTGATGACATCTAATATCCCTTTATTATTACAAATTAAGTCTTTATCACCATTAAATAAGACGATTTCTATACCATTATGCATTAATTCAGGGAATAGGTTGATTGAAGGTTTTGAAATTGGATTTGTTAATTTATTTAGAACGTTCCTATTACATTCTTGCCATTTAGGGAAATGAGAATTAGAATTGGAATCGGAATTGGAATTGGAGTCCAATTCAGTAGAGTCAATATTTAAAGCTTCCATAATACCGGGAGTATTGAAAAATTTACTAACATTTGGTATGTCTACGGGCCAATTCATTCCACAAGATGGATAAGAATCTTTCAAGTCGATGTTGTAAACGTTCAAACAAACTTGATTTTCAGGTGTACCCTTGGATAAATCTCTTGTATATTGTAATAATAGATTTATAATCTTATCACATTCATCGAATGAAAAGACATCTTGATTGCTATTGACAACTTTTTGACAATTCTCATGAGCATTCATTAAATCTTTAAAATTAGGATGATCCTTCGTAATTATATTTTTTTCCATGGCAAATGGTAAATATGATAGAGATTGTATAGAGGGGTCAATCCAAGCATTACCTATTAATAATCCCTGAATGTTATATTCTGAATCTTCACCAGGATCAGTTTCTAATGATAAATTATGATCTAACATTGCCTTTGCGATGAATGGGAGGTATTGTCCTGCGTAGCTTTCACCAGCTAATAATATTTTTTTAGATACATCATCTGGGAAAATCGTAAAATAATTTTCTAAAAATTGCATGAAATGTGCGGTGACATTTTCTAAATCTTTATCATATATCATATTCATGTTACGTTTCTCGTTTTGATTCTCATTTTGATTCTCATTTTGATTCTGGTTGTTTTGATTCTCATTCTGATTCTGGTTGTTTTGATTCTCATTCTGATTCTGATTCTGATTGATTTGGTTTTGATGATGAGTAAAAGTAGAAAATCCAGTTCCTACAGGTTGATCAACGAAAACCAAATCACTTCTCGTATGCCATGATCCATCATTCAAATGAGCTTTCCCGCTAGAATCTATTCTAAATGGTCCTGATTCAACAAGAGCGCCATCCATTGATGAACAACCTGGACCACCATTCAACCAAAAGATTATAGAATCATGATTTTTCTTCTTATCATGGAACTTCCAGAAAAAATATTTACGTCCATCCTCATCTTCTGAATCATCATTTGGAGATTGTAATGGGATTTGACCTGCAAACATCTCTGGGATCAATGATGTATCCTTTATTGACGATAAACCCGGTATTAATTCAGATGCGACGTGGTATTCATCTTTTGATTTCAAAGCCTTAGAGTTGGAACAAGCATTTAGAAGTGTAGTTAAAAGAAAGAATTTCAGTATGCTTCTCTTGCATGATGTTTTTGAATTATTGACCATCTCCAGGTTGGAGTAGAAGTATTAGCAGATGTTGCTTGGTATATTACTTTTTGTGCGTTGTTCCTTAAAAGAGAAAAAGTTTTATAAGATAGCAAAACAGTGGATGTATATTTTATTTAGCAAAGACAGTACGAATATCCTTATAGAATCCTGACCAACTGTTTGTAATTTCAAATAATAAAAGATAGCTCGAGCTATCAAAGTAATGCCTTTTTTTACTATTTCGATAAATTTAGAAAAAATAATATTACCCGTCCGTGGTAATTGCAAGTGAAAGATAAGAAGAAGAAGAAGAAGAAGAAGAAGAAGCAGAAGAGCAAGAAGATAAGATTCAGTTGTTTGGGGGATCTAATTTATTATTATCCATTGGTGTCTAGAAGACTTAGTCGTACAATAGCATACAAATCTACACGCAATGGCCATTCCAAAGACGAAAACTTTGATTGTTCCAGCACCAATAATTGATGCTCAATCTCCTTTCATTCAAGAAGGTGATGACGCATCATCAAACACAGGAATTGCAGGTCTTAATATCACTAACGATGTTGAAAAAGTTGCTCAAACTTTATGTGTTGCTTTCACTTCTCCATGTAGTGATTATTTGATGAAGAAATTTTTCAACATTCCATTAGATGAACCTACAACGAGAGCCCGAGTGAACGCTATGATTCATTATTATACTGCTTGTTACCATGATTTAGGTGGGGAATTAGCTGAGGCTAATGATTTTGATGCGGTCAGTCTTTGGAGTATTCCTGGGAAACATTTACCTGTTAGTTATACAAATGATGATAAGTTCAATAAGATTTTTTTCGATGATATGTTGAAAAGGAAATTGAGTGTTTTACCAGTGGGGATGGAATATTATTATCTTTTTATGATTGGGAAAGATTTAAGGCATCCTGAAGTGAGAGGTTCCGTCAGGTCCATTTTCAAATATTATCAAAAAAGAGCAGATGATGATAATTGTGCCATTATCTTGGAGGCGATTAGTGAACATGCAAAATCTGTTTATGAATATTTTGGGTTCAAAAATTATTTGACTTTCCATTTTGGTAAAGGTGAATGTGATTCCCAGGGTAATTTGGATCCAAATGGTGAAGGATTCACAGCATATTTAATGATTTATCATAAAGATGGTGACAAAGTTTTGAGAGCTTAGATCGGATTGATGGAGCGTATAGACTTTGGCAAACTAAACTAGATACATATAAAATAACATTTATACACAACCATATGACCAGATTATAGATATAGACTGTGGACATATGTACGTACGTACGTACGTACATACATAGAGTAATAGGTAAATAGACAATCCACTTTTCCATTTAACTCTAGATTAGATTATATATATTTTTATATGCACAGCTGTGAACACAACCAGTAAGCCCAAAGTGCTTATCCCTGCCTAGCTATAAACAACTACTTTTTGTCTATGTCTTTGGTTTTATAAAAGAATACGATAGAGACTTGAGAGCAAAGACAATCAAAGTCCATCCGTTTCGGACTCTTCCTCACTAAACAATTAATAATTAATAATTAATAATTAATAATTAATATATATATTTTTATATTTTGTGTCATCTTTTCTGCAGCGCTATCCGTGAGCTGGCCTAAGGATATATGCCACTGTCGGTTATTCCCGGCCCTTTTCCCTTCCCATAATAATAATAAAAAAAAGAGAAAATAGCCGAGTTAGCCGAGAATATCCGCGGGGCCTCCAGAGACGGGCCGTACACGGCCCATAGAGACGGAAAGCAAAATGACACAGGAATTTTTACAAATTTGTGGAAAATCTTGAAAACTGAAAAATTCTGAAATTTCTCGAAAGAAAGAAAGAAAGAACTATGAAACTACCTATGTAGGTATGATTCATAATCATTATCGGTTCGTTTGTCTATCTACGTGACCTTATCTATAGTTATTTAGTTAGTTATATCTATATATGAGCATTTTATATATATCTTCCCTTATATATCTTTAATATATAGGTTCCTTCCTTGTCTCTCTTTTATCTGAATCTTCTTCTTGTCGCTGTAATAAACACCTATCACTCACCATCCAACAACACGACAATGACTCTACCACTTGCTAAAGATTTCTCTCATTTATTCTCTGACGAGACTAACGCTCGTAAACCATCTCCTTTGAAAACTTGTATCCATCTTTTCCAAGATCCAAATATCATCTTCCTAGGTGGTGGTCTACCATTAAGTGATTATTTCCCATGGGATAACGTCGATGCTGACACTCCAGCTCCACCATTCACAAAAGGGATCGGTTACCCAATCACCGATTTATCAACTGATTCCATCTCAAAATTAACCATCCACAAGAATGATAAACCACATGAAGGTGACATTCCCTTGGCAAGATCTTTACAATACGGATTCTCTCAAGGTCAACCTGAATTATTAGATTTCCTAAGAGAACACACTAAATTGATTCACGACATTAAATACCAAGATTGGGATATCATCGCTACCGCTGGTAACACCAACGCTTGGGAATCCACATTAAGAGTCTTTTGTAACAGAGGTGATGTCATCTTAGCTGAAGCTCATTCATTCTCTTCATGTTTAGCTGCTGCTCAAGCTCAAGGTATTACCACTTTCCCCATCCCAATCGATGACAACGGTATCATTCCTGAAAAGTTGGAGAAAATCTTGGATAATTGGACTCCAGGGGCTCCAAAACCAAAATTATTATACACTATCCCAACAGGTCAAAATCCAACTGGGACAAGTTTGCCCGCTCACAGAATGGAAGAAATCTATCGTATTGCTCAAAAACATGATTTCTTAATCGTTGAAGACGCTCCATACTATTTCTTACAAATGGACAAATACGTTAAAGATGTCAATGAAAGAACTGCATTAAGATCTCAAGTAAAGAAGCAAACTCATGAAGAATTCTTAAAAGCCTTAGATAAGACTTTCTTAAGTTGTGATAACGATGGTCGTGTTATTAGACTAGACTCCTTCTCAAAAGTATTGGCTCCTGGAACAAGATTAGGATGGATCACTGGTTGTAAATCCATCTTGAAATCATTCGTTTCCTTACATGAAATGACTATTCAAGCTCCATCTGGTATGATTCAATCATTCGTCTCTGGAACTTTACATAGATGGGGACAAAACGGTTATTTGGATTGGTTGCAAGGTCTACGTCATGAATATACATTGAAACGTGATAACGCTATTGACGCATTACATGAATTCTTACCTAAATCAGATGCATTCGTCATTAATCCTCCAATTGCTGGTATGTTTTTCACCGTCAATATTGACGCTAGTGCTCATCCAGAATTTAAGACTAAATATGAATCTGATCCAGCTAAAGTGGAAAACGCAATCTACGAAAAAGTTATTCAATATGGTGTCTTGATTGTACCAGGTGCTTGGTTCATTACTGAAGGTGAAACAAATCCACCACAACCTGCTGAATCAAAACAAGTGGATAATCCAAATGAAATCTTCTTTAGAGGAACTTATGCTGCCGTATCTGCTGAGAAATTAAGAGAGGGTTTGAAAAGATTGGGTGAATGCTTATACGAAGAATTCCAAATTGCCAAATAATTTACGTAGCATCGCATAGTCTATAACTTTATAATCTATATATACTTAAATAAATGAAATAATGCTTTTACAGAAAGTATCTTCCATTTCTTTTCTTTCCTTTTTTTCCCCACTATAGAAATGGATATATTCATATTATCTTAATCTTTTTATTTTAATACAACATACAGAAATAAATAACTTCACTTTTTTTTTTCCTAACAAGTCTATAGAAGAAAAAAAGGGTTAAAAATATATAACACAGAATAGTAATAATGAATTTGTTCACTATCAAGGAGACCCACCATTAGAAGAAGGTAGTTGCTCTGGTTCCAAGATATCTAATAGTTCACAATTCGGATGAATAACATAAACAACTTTATCAGAATCATTATCATTATGATGATCTTCTTCATTCATATCTTGTTCACTTAATTCATTTCTAGTACCACGAATTTCCATCAGTATCCTATCTTTAACTAAACGTTTCAAAACTTTAAATGCAAGTTTCCTCTCATGCCAATATTCATCTTCAGAGTTTAAATCATCCTCCTTTTGCAATAAATACCAATCAACAATATCTACCGCCGTTAATTCTTTACTTTCTTCCCTTTCCACTTGAGCAATCTTATGTACAACAACATTCATTATAGAAACATATTTGTCATATGTAATAGTCGTCTTGTTCTTTTTCTTTGAATGAGAAGATTCGTCCTTTATAATCATAGCAGGCCCATTAGAACCATCATCATCATTACCATCATCATCATTAGAACTGGTATTCCCTGTATCATGATTGTCTGGATGAGAACCATTATCTGTATGGTCTTGTTCCTCGTTCTCTTCTTCCGCATCTTCATCAATTTCAATATCATCAACATCAACACGAATAATACTTTGTCTTAACAAATCATAAGCTTCAGCAATGAAACCTGGTGTAATTTCATCAACACAATTAGCTCTAGCAATAGCTTCAGATAATCTAATCATACTTTCTAATTGTCTGACGGTAATTCTATAACTTGATTTACTGAACCCCTGTGCATCATCTTTCCTCAAATCTTTATATTTCTCAACAAGATATTCACGAGCTTCCTTCGTTAAGATAGGTTTGAAAGTACGAGCATATCTAATATAACGACGTAATTGAGCAGTAGTAAATGGTGAATTAATAGCTGCATCTCTTTTCATATGTAAATCAACAATATGAGACGCTAACTCAGTATCAATCTTCTCATTACAATCATCTAAAATCACAAAAAATAAATCAAAACGAGACATAATTGGAGCAGTCATATTTAAATTCCCACGTAATGATAATTTCCTATTATATCTACCGGCAATTGGATTTGCAGCAGCAAGAATTGATGTTCTTGCATTCAAAGTAGCATGAATACCTGCCTTTGCAATAGATATCGTTTGTTGTTCCATAGCTTCGTGAATGGCAACTTGATCTGAAATATCCATCTTATCAAACTCATCAATACAACAAATACCATTATCAGCTAACATTAATGCACCAGCTTCAATAGTATAGTCACCACCTTCTTCATCTCTAACTACTGCAGCGGTTAACCCGGCTGCAGATGATGCCTTACCAGATGTATAAACAGATCTGGGAACAAATCCACAAACATATTTTAAAAATTGCGATTTGGATGTAGAGGGATCACCAACAATACAAATATTAATATCACCCCTTAATTTAATTCCTTCGACTGTACTCTTATGAACACCACCAAGCATTTGTAATAAGATACCTTTCTTAACTGCTTCATGTCCAAACACTGCAGGAGCAATGGATCTTACTAATTTATCATAGATATGTTCATCTTTAACCATTTCTTTCAATTCATTAATTTCTTCTGCATTCAAACTATTCAAAAAAATTTCTTGATCCTTTTCATAATCTTGATACACATTAGAACCTTGTAAGGTGGCAGCCAATTGTAATTCATTATCAGTTGTCCCCAAATTATTAGTAGCATCTGTATTAGATCCAATACTAATAACATGACAAGCTAAGAAACTAATCTTATAAGTTAAATCACGAACACCAAGTGAACGTAAACCTGTAACTCCACTATTTAGTCCCTCTGTACTTCTCGAAATACCTCTGGTATCCATGGAACTTGTTGGTTTAACACCTGGTAAACCTAATTGAGTAACATCAGGAACAACAATCTCAGCACCGGTAAATCTACATCTATCACCTGGTTTAGCTCTCTCCACACAATCACCTCTAAGTACAACCTCTAAAGTACGTGGCATGGACCCACTTGGAATTTCATTAGCATTTTCTTGAATCCTAACTTTTTGCCAATCTAAAAATTTCGATCTAGAAACATTCAATGTCCAAAATGCTCTATTTTCACAAGATGGATTGGGACAAAATGTTGGTTCTGTATATTTAAATGATTGTTCCACATTATCAACCATAGCACGACACATATCACATGTAAAACTTGCCTTATATAACTCCGGGCGTACCTCCGACGTTCTAGTTACTGTACCTGATATACTTAATAAGGACCCAATCTTTTCAGATCTAATATCACGGATCCTAAATACCACTGGTAAATTGAAAAAACTAATTTGGAATACTCTTTCAGTTTGTTCTGGCGAATTAGTTGTGGTTGATTTTGTTGCTAACCCAGATGCATTACTCCCAGTAGGTAATGAAGAAGGTACTCCAGCATCTTCATCTTCCTCGTCGTCAAGTGAACTTTTCTTATTTAATGTATCAGTAGTCAATAATAAATCAGGAGCATATTTCCTCACAATTCTTTTCAAACCCTTTTGTAAAAATGGTAAAAATCTATAATATTGTTCAGAAACAGCCATAGCTAGGGCTCCATTTTCTCTCATTGCTAAATGTTGGTAATCAATATAAATAGTATTCAAATCGTAAACTTTCATAAACTCAATTTGAGCACGATAAATTTTATCAGTCTCACCTGTTTCATCATTCTTAATGGAAAAGTCTTCTAAAAATTGTTCAAAAGCTTCACGAACTTTTTCACCCGTAACATCATCTACTTTCTTAACATGGTTCAATGATCTACCTCTTAACCCTGAGACAGGTACATCTTCATCACCTTCTCCTGAGGTTGCTGCTGCAAGTTCAGTATGGAATTGATTTTGCGTACTGAATTGCGAAGATGACGGATTCCCGAGATGATTATTTTGTTGTAAGTGAGACTGTGACTGAGAGGAACTTGGAAATTGTAACCTTGACATATCTACTTGTGAATCATGATCAAATCCAGCAGTACTACTACCAAAACCTCCACCTATGGATGAAGGTGGTGGAGATGAGTTTGATGGTCGAACACTGCTTGGTGTATCATTTGGGAAAGGAGATGACATATTTTTTTTAAATTCGCAGCAATCCTTGCTTGTGCTATCTTTAATCTGGTTTTTTAGAGTTTCCTAACTGGGTATTCTTCTCTGCTATTCTCTATCAAAAGCTTTTTACTCGTTGTTGTTTTCTTCGAGATCTTGTTCAAACTTTAAAGACTCTCTATGATTTCTTTAAGTTTTCATGCCGCGCATCTTCATACTTTTTGACATTTTTACCCAATTAGGATATATAATAACCTCGGAAGATCAAATGTCACTTAAAAAAACAATTTGGATTTAAAAGGAAAGCTTCTCAACTTTACCCTTCGGTGTTGTATTAATTCTTTATCAACCGGATACCCTAAATTTTTAATGCTAAAGACTGTATATTTTTCTTAATAAAGAATCAAAAAGTAATTGTGAATATAACAAGAAAAAGAATAATTGCGCAAGCCGGGAATCGAACCCGGGGCCCAACGATGGCAACGTTGGATTTTACCACTAAACCACCTGCGCGTTTTTCTTGTTGAAAAATACTTCAGATACCATTTTAAGCTTTTAAGCTTTAAGGAGGCTAAGTTAATCAGGAAGATAAATATGAGTACAGTTACCAAGTGCAAAGAATAATAGGTAAGAAGTTTTAGGAGGTTAGTATTTCCCCTGTAATAGCATATTAGTACAGGAGCACTGTTGGCCCAAAAATTTATAAAGTTGATATAATAGATAATTTCTCTTTATGTCAGTAAACTGCAACAGAATCTAAAATATAACCACAGTTCCAGAAAACTGTGTTATGAATCATATATTTCTCCATTGATTCAAATGATAATGTATGTTTCTTTAGAATCAAGTTCGTTAAAACTACCACTGATAGAAACAAAGTTATATTTTTTCTTATATTAGTTTTACCAGCTTGACTCTTAGCAGAAGATTTTATAAAACTTCGAATATCACATTGAAATTCACTTCTAGTCCATAATCATGTAGGCATAGTGCTTGTCTTCTTAACTCACAATTAACTCCTCAACGTCTGTTTTCTTCTATTTGGATGATGGAAACAAAATAGAAAGGTTAACCAAGCCGGAAGACGATAACATGGAAAATAATTATTCAAGTACGTAATATATTGGTTTTTTTATTTTGCTTAAGCTGTTATTTGCTATGCTATATGCGGCAAGAAGGAAGCTTTCATATTACTGTTGTTTGTTTATTAGACTATATATATGCCATATAGATTAACCATCGATAACGCCCATGGAATAATCATCTTTGAATAACTTCTCTGCGTTCCCTTGACCATAATATATGAAAAGGCAAATAGCCATTGCAATTGTAGTGATATAAATGAATTGTGATTACCGAGAGGGCCAATCTCTTGCTTGGCAAGTTGATCCAGTTAAGGCTAAAAAGCCATTACATTAGGCACTTCGGACTTGAAAGAAAAATATCCGAGAATAAATACATTTAGTTCAGTTAGTTTGTACAATACATAGCTTGGCATCTTTTATAGATGCAGATTAGATAAATAATAATAAAACTCTATCAGAGACTATACATCCCATGAATGAAGTAAGGTTATGTACCATAAAAAACGAACAAGCAAAAGCATAGTTCTTTACACGACCATCTTATGTTTGATATGTCCCCTATTACGAGTGAATGCCATAATACCATGGCTACAAGAAAGTTTCATAGAAGATCCAGATGATCCATTATTTAAAGACAATACATTGATAGACTTACCCCCTGTCTTACCACCTGATCAGATAACGGATGATAATCGAAGTTTGGATCCATATAATCTTAGTGTCCCACAATACGTGATAGATGCATGTCCGTTAGTGCAACTATATAGTGAGGAGAGGTATTGGCCATCTGATATCACTGACTATATTCGACATTTCCATTTAGAAGATGATTTGGGGAATATTTTGTCTAAAAACTTAACCTCTTTAAATGACTTGAAAGAAAACTATAAGCACAAGAATGGATCATGTCCCAGTGAAGAACTTTTCATGATTAGTAATGAAGATTTCTCAAAGGATCCACCATGGGTACTTGGACATCAGCCAGAATACGGTACTGGACATATCAAATCAGGACCGGCTGTCTTAATTCTAGTTGATAAGGGTAACGGATGGGTTGACGCATATTGGTTTTATTTCTATCCATTTAATTGGGGACCATTCATTATGGGGTATGGTCCCTGGGGTAATCATATGGGGGATTGGGAACATTCATTGGTTAGATTTTATAAAGGTGTACCGAAATTTCTTTGGATGAGTGCACATAGTAGTGGGAGTGCCTATCAATTTAGTGCTATTGAGAAAATTAAAAAGTTGAAAAGAGTTAGCGGCAAATTAACTAACGAAGTCATTGGAAGACCATTAATATTTAGTGCAAGAGGAACACATGCGAATTATGCATCTGTAGGGCAACATGCACATGATGTACCGTTTTATTTCATGCCCTTAAGTGACTTTACTGATAGAGGACCTATGTGGGATCCAGCATTGAATTTTTACTCATATAGGTATGATGGAGAAAAGGTGGAAGCTATGAATGAAAAGGCAAGAGAGATTGGGGAGTCTTGGTTGCATTTTGCAGGAAGATGGGGGGATAAACAATTACCAGCCAAGGATCCAAGACAAAAATGGTGTCCAGTGCAATGGAAATATATCGACGGCCCTAGAGGTCCATTATTTAAACATTTGGATAGAACCTCGTTATGTCCAAGTTTCAAATGGTGGAATTTTTGGAGGGGATGTCCAGCAAGACGGTTGATCAAAAAAGCAGAAGGACTTGATGCAGAGAAAAATGATCTAGTTGGTGATAATTGCGGGGTTCTATTATATAAAATAAGGCCTGTATGGTTAAGAGCGCTGTTACGAATTTTCACTTGGAGAGGAACATTATGTTTTGTAATGGATTATTTTACAGGTTAGAATAGACTTTGGTATGTAAAGAAAATAATGTCTATCTTGATGATTTTTTAAAACTAACATGGTTGTTAAACGAGAAACTTTGTAACTATTATTTTTTAGACAACTGTTCAAATATTGTGTTAGGTATTTCGATGGACTCATCCATACCTAATATAATATTCAAGAGACCTATAAGATAGTTTGGTATTATGCTGAGTACTGTATAGAGAGACCTGGCCAGTCACTCTGGGTTAGAGTGTCACCCTCGCCGGGACGCCGAGCGGGTAACACAATGTTGTCGTCGAAACTTGATCAAACCCGTCGAGCTCCATTCAAGCTACTTTGCAACCAACTCTGTTTAAGACCACGTCGTCCTCCAACTGGAACTCTCCTTTAAGTAATTATCATACCATAAAATATATAACCCTTGTATAATTCAAGAACGTACCTAATAGTTACATTATCCCTATCTTAGAAATAGCTTACTCTAGCATATTGTTTACTTTTCATCATATTAATCTTTATTTTTTGTTCTTGTTTTTGAATTTTCTTATTAAGGATACTGAATATAAAGAGTAAATTAAAACCTGTAGACAATTTATTTTATTAAAAAATAGATACTTTTCCTATTTCAATGGGTCTTAGGTTTTTCAGTGACAATTTTCTTACAGTTACTGACCTCATAGTGTTCTGTTTAGGCACAAATATATAGATAAAATCGGGCATCATACGGGGCATATCAAGGACAGGAGACTAAGACCTCTCGAGATCGAGTACGCTAAAATATGTTGAAATTGTTGTTGTCGCAGAGACAGGTGAACTTAACCCGTAGCTTCTGTTACTATTTGATCGAATAAACTAATAATATGTCATCAAATAATAATAATGAAGATTTGAATTAGTAAGACACGTACGTATCTTTCAGCAGCAAGGATTACCAACATCAAAACGAAGCAAATAAGAACAGATCCTTCGTGTATCCCTTTGACGATATTTGTGTCGCTGACACTTTCCCTCTCTGTGGACTGTCTTTTTGTGACAGAAGGAAATATACCAACTTCAATGCCAAAATCCTTCTAGAAGCTTCCAGTACTCCGGGCGGTCTTGCCGCGGAAATTATCTTTTCCATGGTGGTCATCTTCGGTCCGCGGATGCTCCGACGTAATTTCGAATATAATAGAATCTTCGAGAAAGATGAAAAATAAGTGAGGTAGCGATTCAAATATATATCTAAATCGATGACTAAGAAGAGCACCTGTCATGGTGGCGAATTAGCAAGATAGTAAAGTGGAAAAATGTTATCAGGAAATGGTATAAAATAAGATGATTTTCCATCTTTGGAAGAAAATGGTCTGTTTCCTTGGGTAGATTTTGATTGCTTCAAAATTTGAAAAATAATAACTAAACAAAACCAATTAGAGCAAGGCAACAACAAAAAAATATCAAAAATGTTTAATCAATGTGTCTTTCAACAACTACCAATCTTCGACCAGACAAAATATGTTCAACCATTCGAAATGGCTCCACATTATCAAAGCCAACGAGTTTCCCCACAATGTTGTCCAATATCTAGAATTTATGATCAAAGATATCAATCTTATGTTCATGGCAAACCACAACCCACTGTCCCGGAGAGAAGACAAAATAATCAACACGACAATGTCAATTTCATCCTAAATGAATCTGAAAATGGTTACACTTTAACAATTCAAAGGAAATTACCCAAGGATGCATTAATTGATGCTATTTATAATGAATTAAGTCATCATTATGAAACTACTCAACCAAGATATAAGATTGTTCGTACTATATATGGTGATAAATACATTCTAGAAGATGCTGCTGATGAAAACAGACCAATATTAACCAACGAAAAACTTGTACAAGTTGGTCAAAAATTGGCAAGGAAATCATTCCAAGATTTTGAACTAGAATTAGATCATTCTGGCATGGAATTCCAAGTTAAGAGCGAAAGATGTTCAATCGATAAAGTCTTCAAATTTAATAACGACTCTTCTGTAATTGATGATTTTAATATCTTGAAATGTGGTATTGATGAAAATGATAATCAACTTGTTATATTGAAGGTTGAATTAATAGCAAAGCAACAAGAAGAGAAACAAGCTAACAATGATACATTGAGCAATTTAATCCAATGGGCTCAAAATGAATATTCGAGTGCTTCTTCATCTCCTTCTACTTTTGGTGTCACAACTAACTATGATCATGAAAAGAGACAAAGACAACAAGAAATACATAGAAGAAAGTTACAACAACAAAGAGATTCTAGAGAAAAAATGCAACAGAAACAAAGGGCTGAACAACTAAGACTTCAAGAAGAAAAAGAGCGCGTTGAAAGAGAAAGGGCTGAACAATTAAGAATTCAAGAACAACAGCGCATTGCAAAGCATAGACAAGAGCAACTAAGAGTTCAAGAACAGCAGCGTTTAGAAAAATTAAGAGCTCAAGAACACAACCGCTTAGAAAAAGAAAGAGAATATCAATTAAAAATCCAAGAAGAACAGCGCATGGAAAAGCAAAGACAAGAAGAGCTAAGGGCTAAAGAACAACAACGTTTAGAAGAGCAAACTCGTAAGGCACGTGAAGAAAAAGAAAGGCAACAAAAATTAGAATATTATAGAAATTTGGAAGTTGAAATGGCCAACGAACAAAAACGTATAGAAAAATTGAAATCTGTGAAGAAGAACGATCATCCTCTCAATGGAAGGAGGAAATCAGGTCCTATCTTAGAGAATGTCGATGATGAAGAAGAATCAAGATATATACATTCTCTGGATCAATCTCCAAAGGGATCAGCAATCATTGAAGATCTTTAATTATTATTTATATGTCTATGATAGAGAAATACATACATATGACTTAACTTAAAAAAAAAGAAATGAAATGCAACCAATGATATAATCCGTATTATTATCCTACCACGTATATAATAGCTACGTACATAGAGACAACGACAGTAATATATTCTAGTAAGATTAATTCAACGTAAATAAGTTTGTATGATAGCGCCGTGAATAAAAATACCATAGGGTTGGGCTGCATAATCCTCTTCATTCAGACAGGGCTAGTTTAATAACCCCTTTATTAGGGCTTTTGAAATTTACTTTTAGGTTTATTTTTAGTAAAATTGATTTTCTCCCCCCATAGATATCACCCCATTGGGCAAATACGTATACATTTACGTATGATCCGATTACCTCTTTGGGACATCCGTGCTTACCGTCCCGCCAATTTTGGAAAGAAACCGCAACGGTATATTTTTAGGTTCCCCATCTAGTTATCTGGTATTATCTGCTGGGGGGATAATGAACCCCACTAACCCCCCCCCTTCTATACTGTGTGTATCTCTAACGTTTCCGCCACAATTTCCATCAGGGTAATCCCATATTTTTACCGTTTCCTCCACACTAAGGTGTGTCAGAAAATTATTAAAGCTGATTTAAAGTTGCGCAATTGTGAAATAACATTGCACAACCCATTGAGGAAACAAACATACGATATGATGGTCAAGATACCCAGCAGCCTAATAACATGTACAGATTCGGTAGTCTAATTAATTAATTGAATCTTAATCCACTTTTTTTTACCAATCGACTGACTGAATCTAATTACAACCTTCCCAACTAAGACCTAAAGGACGGATCTTAACATAACTTACTCCACAAATTGATTCTGCTTTTGTTGATATTTTGGCAGTAATATCTTTTCTCTAAAAAACCATTTTAGTTTATACTTCCCTCTTTCGCTTTATAGTCTGGCACTATCCTTTTTGAATAAAAAGGCAATAACGTCAGTTTTCTCGAGATCTGTGTGATCAAAACATTCCCTACCTCGACGATCATAGATAAGGATAATTTCTTTAAAAAAGACATACATCATAATTCCATTTTGTCGCAGATACAACCATTAAACAGACTTTCCGTCGAGCTGCATATAAAATATATTATTAAAATCTATCCTTGATGAGAAATCTTACAAGGAATTATAATAACAGTGATGAGGATAATAGCAATGCTAGTTCCAATTCCAATAGTCAAGAACAGTTAATTGATAACGATAGCCATTCTTCAATGGAATTGAGGGGCGATTCTTCTCTTCCTCTTAACGAGGATACACCTTCTATAACGAACCCTTTCCTGAGGAGTTATGAAAATACTGAAAATTCATCTTCAATAAATTATCATAATAATTCAGAAAATAGTGAATCTAATTTTCTCCGAAGTGAAAACAACAACAACAATAAAAGTCTTAATGTGAATGATGATGAGAAACTTTTATCTTCAGACTATAAAGGTTATTATTCAAAACCTCATTATAATAACGTACTCCCCAATTCACATTCAAATTCTAATTCAAATACAAGTGATAGTTCAGGAACTCATCCTTCATTACAATTGATCGATGAAAAATATTCAAATCAATCTCCTTTACCATCGAACACAAATTTAGATAAACTAATAGGTGCCACTCCTGCATTCGATCGTTATCCAATTATAGGAACAAGATTATCATCTCAAGCACACTTAAATAATCCACTAAGAAATAACAGTAATCCAAATTCAAATATAGGTAATGGTATCACAAACAATAAAAACGAAACCAATATAACTTCAAAGACATCATTCATAAATTCAAACTCAAATTCAAATCTTTATCTTAATGAACAAGATTTTTCACCATTTGGTGGCTACCCTACATCTTCATTCCCCCTAGATTTTTCAGAAGTGGAAAATGATGATTATCTACATAACCCAGACCTCGAAGAAGAGGCAAGATTAGACAAGAGAAGGTTCATAGAAGATGTGAAACATATGAATGGAAGATCATTTGGTGGTCTCGTAGGAATACTGTTCCTTTTCCTCGCATGTATAGCCGTCTTCATCATATTACCTGCATTAACTTTCACAGGTGCAGTAGATCATGAACCTCAACATGCTAATGTGGAAACCAATCCAACAAATAACACATACATAGTCCATGAATATTTGACACAATATCAATATCCACAATTACAAGCTATTAGAACATCATTAGTGGATCCTGATACTCCAAGTGATGCATCAACAAGAATCGCCAAGGATGGATCCAAATGGCATTTAGTGTTCTCTGATGAATTTAACGCCGAGGGAAGAACTTTCTATGATGGCGATGATCAATTTTGGACAGCTCCAGATATCCATTACGATGCCACAAAGGATCTAGAATGGTATTCTCCAGACGCATCAACCACTAAAAACGGTACATTGAAATTAAGAATGGACGCTTTCAAGAATCATGATTTATATTATAGATCAGGTATGTTACAAAGTTGGAATAAATTATGTTTCACTCAAGGGGCATTGGAAATCTCCGCGAATTTACCAAATTATGGTCGTGTCTCTGGTCTATGGCCAGGGCTTTGGACAATGGGGAACCTAGGTAGACCAGGTTTCTTAGCAACTACAGATGGTGTTTGGCCTTATTCTTATGATTCTTGTGACGCAGGTATAACTCCAAATCAAAGTTCACCAGATGGGATTTCATATTTACCGGGACAAAGATTAAGTGCATGTACATGTGACGGTGAAGAACATCCAAACCCTGGTGTTGGAAGAGGTGCTCCGGAAATCGATATCATTGAAGGTGAATCTGACACTGTATTGGGTGTTGGTGTCGCTTCACAATCAATGCAAATCGCTCCATTCGATATTTGGTATATACCAGATTATGATTTCGTCGAGGTTTATAATTTTACAGTGACAACAATGAATACTTATTGTGGAGGTCCATTCCAACAAGCCATATCGGCAGTGACTACTTTAAATACCTCTTGGTATGAATATGGACTTGATGCGGGTTATTTCCAAAAATTTGCCATCGAATACTTAAATGATGACGATGATGGTTATTGTCGTTGGTTTGTAGGTGATAATCCAACCTTTACAATTTATGCAAAATCATTACATCCAAATGGGAATATTGGTTGGAGGAGAATTTCGAAAGAACCAATGTCAATCATTATGAATTTAGGTATTTCAAATAATTGGGCTTATATTGATTGGCAATCCATTTATTTCCCCGTGACGATGTCAATTGATTATGTAAGATTATATCAACCTGCTGATGCTATCTCCATAACATGTGATCCTGAAGATTATCCAACCTATGATTACATTGAAGCACATAAATACGCTTATTCTAATGCAAATCTAACACATTGGGAAAAAGCTGGATTTTCAACACCAAAAAATATATTAACAGGCAATTGTAAATCATCAAATTATGCCTTAGAAGAAGCTTGAATGCCATAATCATAGACACAATTTTGCATATTGTAAAAAAGCAAGAACACCCTGGATTGGAAAAGAAGACATAGATGTTTTCATCATATTCTAATCAGTTTTAATTATTCATGAGTTTGTTCCCCGTTGTGATTCTTTCAATTCTAACACGTTTTACTATTTAGTTCTTCAAGACAAAAAAGGAGAAAATACTTCCTTTCGATTTTTTAGCCAAATAATATCGGTGATTGAGACAACAAGAAAAAAATGTCATTAAGCAAAGCGTACGAAATATCTAATGGCTGGCATTTAATTTTTTCATGATTAGAAAATCAATAATCTCATCATCATACAAATATTATCCTTATTATTATGTATTCCTTATATCTTCCCCCTCCCCCATCTTTATTTATCTAATTTTATTTTCCATATACCTACGTACTTCTACTTCTAATATCTTAAATTTATTCATTATCTCTTTTCTGGTAATACTTTATTTTAGTTTGTGACAAAAGTTTAGCAGACCACATTCTAAACCAGCTCATTCCTAGAAAAAAAAAAACAATAACAACGACAAACAAGTACAATAACAAGATGCCCACTACAGGCTTTTGTGCTTCACAAAGGAAGCTACATTCTTTGGTTCCCATCCAGTTTGCGGCTAAAAACTTAACATAATCCAAGTATACAAAAGGAAATATGTTGTGATTTTTAGAACAATATCTATGCTCAGAAAAATATCCGAAAAAATAATCTTACAAGAAATCACGGGCGGTTAGTGTAGTGGTTATCATTCCACCCTTCCAAGGTGGAGACACGGGTTCGATTCTCGTACCGCTCATTTTTTGGATATTTCTAACTAGTAAGAAAAGGTTCATTTTTTCTACGAATTATACCGTATGTCACCATTTTGTGATATATTACCTCGCGTTAATATATAAACAGCACTTCCTTTTTTTTTTTTCCGTTTTGTATCAATGGACTTAATAAATTTTCCAGGGAATTCTGCATGTACATGAAGTACTATTCTTGAATTGAGTATATTTACCCTGTAGAATGTGTTTTTAATAACAGCAGGCCCTATAAAAACAGCTATTAGGGCCTTGAGGCCTTTAGCAACGTATGCATGTCCAGAAATGCATATTATATCACCTACTTTGAATACCATTGGTTTCCCTGTGTTGGTAATCATCTTTTTGTTTCTATCTTTACTTTTTACTAATAGGGCTTGAATTGGTTTTACCTTTTCTTGGATATAATTATACCATTCTTCATCTGACATGACTTGTATTCTGGTATCAGTATTAGGCATTTCCAGACGTTTATTTGAATCTATCCATTCAGGTTCATATCCATATTTCAACTCATGTGGAGATCGACGTGTTGCTAAGTCTGTCCTACTATTGATAAAAAATTCAGTAGCTGCTAGATGTTGAGGCCAATGTGGGCGCATTAGTGCCCCATGAGTTCTTAGACATTGTTTAATAATGCCATTCGTGCGTCCGTTAGCACCATTTGACTTTGCTTTATGAATAGAAGTATTCCAATTATTTATTACACGCCAGAACAAATTTTTGTTGAATTCACCTTTGAATTTTGTTCCGTTGTCGATTATCATCGTGATGGGTAAACCGCCATGTGAACAAAGTTTCTCTTCTATTCTCTGGAATGTCTCTTCTGCCGTGTCCTTTTTCTTCGCAGCGATTAAGTATGTATATCCGGTGAAAAGATCCATTATCACTAATATTTCATTATATCCATCTTTGGAAGTATCCAGATCGGTAATGTGGTCTGCACTCATAATCATATGTGGTCGGCTAGGAGTAGGGATATATCGGTAGTTTGAGATCGAAAAATTTGTTGGTTTATTCGATTGACAGATTTTACAAGAGTTGACAACCACCTGAGTAAGTTTATAGAGATCATCAAAGTTGTATCGTTTCCTAATACATCGAAGTGTTTCCTGTATACCACGATGCATATCATTGTTAATGTGTGTGTTCCATATAATCCACAATGTTATCTCGTATTGTTCTTGTGGAATCCACCATTTATGCTCTTTAGTTAACAGTTTATCACCTTGTATTGTTAAAAACTGGAGTTTAGAATTCACCTTGATGTTATTCACCCGTAGGCATTGATACACATCAAGAGGATTGATATTTATCGGCTATTCATTGAGCTTAGTTTACGTATAGTTTAACAGCCACACAAGATAATAAGTTTAATACTGGTAATAATTATCTGTCGGTATAGGTCTAGCAATTGAGATAATATTGATTATACAGATAATAGAATAGTAGATATTACATTCGTTATTTTCTTATTTCTCAAAAGTAGAAATACCAAAGGTAAGAACACAAGATTCGTTACTCATTATCAAGATAATCAAGGTACGAACTTCACCAAATTGGTCATAACAGACCTAAAAGATTCGATATCATAAACGTCTATAATTTTTCTATGCGTATAGTGCGGGCAAGTTAAATTAGACTCTGCTGTTAAAAAAGAAGCGGTTTTTTTTATATATTACCGCGAGGTAATATATCACAACATCCTGACAGTGAGGCAGAAGTTTTCTAATTAAAATAGTTTTTATTCATTTACTGATTGTTTTATATATCTAAACTCACAGTAAAGAAGCTGAAGTTTTAGGTAGTTCCTCTAAAACGTCCTCTATTTATATGTATTTTCCGTATCAACTATTTCATAGTAGTCAACTGATATCTAAGTCTGAACGTAGCAGTAATTACTCGAAGGAATCCGATTTCTTTCCCTCGTAATTCCAACCCATATGTCCCGGGCTAAATTTGCTTTCATCTTTTGACATACCATTAGTATTTTCTGTAATTCCGTTTATTTAGTTTAACATCCCAACGCCATGTAGCTTAGCATAATCTTTCCTTAGTTATGTGGCATTCATCCTATTGACGAACGCCGCACAGTTTTCCTCTGAGTTTACGGTAGCATGTACATCATTCTTCGAAACATCTATAAACCCGCTATGTTTTCTAATCCAAAACCTACTCACCGAGTGTCAGTGTACCATCGGTCAAGCGCCTCTATAAAAAGAAGAATTATTATGTTGGGAATCAGATGATTGATAAACATGTCCGAAAAGTGTTAGCAAAAAAACCAATTAACAACCTTGGAAACTAACACATATTATTTGTGTGCTCTAATTGTATAATACAATACGAAGCTTTGTTTTTGATTCTTTTATTTATTTTATTTTATTTTGTTGTTGGATGTATTATTATGTGTATTCTATATTTTACAGAAAAAAGAAGAATTATGTTTAAATTAGTCTATATACGTGCAGTTAGAGATTAATCATCGACAGCATCGATGGAATAATCATATTTGGATAATTTATGTCTTAACCCTTGACCATAATATGAGAAACCAAATGGTAATGCAATCATAGCGGTACAAATGAACGCTAGTAACCAAGAAGCCCAATGTAAGCCTAATTTATGATACATTTGAGTAGTAAATAATGGGAATGCAGCACCACCGGCAGATCTTAAGAAAACCTTGGTAGCTAATGCGGATGAAGCATATTGAACGTAACAATCAATGATATAGTTATTTAATGAGTAATAAATCAAAACCATACCAAATCCGAAAGGTATACCTGATGATGCAGGAGCCACCCACATACGATGATTATAAGTAGTAGCACCTAACATCCATAACCCAAGAGCGGCAAATGGAGCACCAATTTTGGCACCAAGTAAACGATCTTCAGGAGTAGGCTTACGAGTTTTTATGAGTGCCAAGTATTTAGATTCACACCAAAAGGTAAATGCTAATGCAAATGTAGCACCGATCAAAATTGGTAACATCATCAAACCGATAAAATTATCTTTATAACCGTACATTTCGCTGAAAATAACAGGATATGCGAAGAAAAATGCATATAATAGAGAGTAAATCAAACAGACATAAAAACATGTTGCGAATAAAACTGGTTCAGTGACTGAGAATTTTAATGGTCTTAAAACACAACCTTTCATCATTTCATTGAAACTAATACCTTGAGCTTCTTGTTCAGTCATAATTTTAGGGTTGCCAGTTTCCTTTCTTAATTTTGCAGCACGACGTTTTAAAATCACAGGAGCATACGTTTCAGGGATAGCAGATGAAATAATCCACATAACACCAGCAAATGCCATATTAACCCAGAAAATTAGATCCATTCTACCAGTTGATACAGAAATGAACCCGTTTACAACAGGACCTAAGACAGGACCTGTATATGGACAAAATGCGAAAAACGCAATAGCTTTACCTCTTGTTTCACTTGGGAACATATCAGCAATTGAACCACCGACCAAACAAAGTCCTGAAGAGGACCAAACCCCGCATAAAAACCTACACGCTAGTAAACACCCTAAATTAGGTGCCAAAGCACAAGGTATATTGAAGATAACGTAAAGTCCCATTGAGAAGAAGTATGCTACTTGTCTCCCGTATAAATCACTAACCGGAGACCAAATAAGTGGACCCAATGAGAACCCAATGACCATCAATGAACATGATAAAATAGCAGCTTCTAACCCAACGTGGAATTGATCTTGTACTGTACCTAAACCACCAGTGATACAAGCTGATCCATAAGCGACACAAATAACTAAAGTGGATAGTAAGATGGTATATGTCCAACGGATCCATAAAGGCCAATTATGTGGATTAGCAGGATCATTTGTAACGAAGGTAACGAATTCAATTTCTGGATCTAATTCAGGGACTTCTTTAGTATCCTCTTCTTCCTCCTCCTCTTCTTCTTCTTCTTCTTCACCTTTGGAGTTTGAAGTCGTGGAAAAGCCACTTGTGGAACGACGTTCGATTTGTCTTGTTCTTGTACGTGTAATAGATGTCGCGGTTCTACCTAGAGATTGTAATGTAGATACTGGGACTAACCCTGTAGTGGTTTCCATTGTATATTCTTCGGGGAAGATTGTATTTCTTGCAGAAGTTTGAGGTGCATTGACGTCCGGTACTGGAGCATCACGGGTGACACCTAAATCTTGTAATGTTTTGACGGTTTCTGTACGTGTTAGTTTTAATTGAGCACCATTTGTCGTTGTTGTTGTTGTTGTATTTGGAATATATTGTTGAGGTTGTTGTTGTTCGTCTATTGAAGACGAATTCGTGGATGTACTGTCTTGTGAGTTGAAAGAGTTGACAGATTCTAAATCACTCATATTTTTCTTTTTGCGTATTTTTTATGCTTTTAGTTTGGAACTGAAATTAATAGAATTAGTTATTATTATTTGACCGAATATAAATATAATATAATATAATATGTCCTCCTTAGCTATAAAAAAGCAAAAAATTGTAGACACGTTATTGGTATCTTATGTGTTTAGTATAATTAAAAAAAATTAACGAAATTTGCTTAAGTTTTTGGTGAACTGAAATAAAGAAAAAGTACGAGGTTAAGAATGGGATACTATCTAACAGTAATTAATAATAGTAGAAGGTATATATACAAATATACATTTATATAAATAAATACATATGAGGCCAAGTAGTTGATACGAGATTACGATTTGAGGGAAAAGGGTTCTTGTTCCAGAGGATCCTCGCAGGGGTGAAGCATGACAGACCAGCCTTCATGGAACGAAGTGAAAAATTTGGTGTTGAACTTCCTCTATAATAATTCCAGACACAACTATAATGCAGCTGTTTGCTTGTTTCAATGAAACCTGAAAAGTTCGCCAGAGCAAGTAGAAATGGAAGAGGAAAGGAAAATAAATAAACGGTAAACCAAAATACCGTGAAAAATGTGAAAAATGTGAAAAAATGGAAAAAAATAAGGACTCAAAAAAATATGGAAAAATTCCGCTACTTCTTTCTCTCTTTCATTGTAGTGGCAATCCGAAGACATGACTTATCGCAAAGAAAGTGGCGCAGTGTATGGCGGCAATGCCATCTGGTGCACTGCTCCATTTTCTGGATGATTCAAGATGACATACAGTTTGGGATGACTACTCTGCCATGCCTCCCTCTAAATAACGCAGAAGGGAAACTAATGCACGGCGACGGGTCCTCAACTGGCGCTGTTAAACGCCCGTGCCAAACAACGTTGAGGGTAAGGGTAACCGGCTGCACACAAAGTGCCGTGAGAGGTTTTCCCCACGGGACACTTCCTTCCTTTCCGATTTAGCCGGGGCGGGTAATGGCAACTCCGCGCGAATTGTTTTTTCTCTTCTTTCTTCTTTCTTCTTTCTTCCTCTTTCACTTTCACTTCCCCTTGACAAAGTGTTCGTCCTCTTATACGGGACACAAGAACGCTCGGGGCGAGCCTCGCATGTATTCCTCTCAGAAGCAAAACGAGGTTCCGAGTCCTGAGGATAACATGCGACTCCGTTAATCCAGTTCCCCTTTTGTTCTTTCAAGATAAAAGAAACAAAAATTCAAAATTCAAGATTCAAGATATAGAATCTATTTCAAGTTTACTTTATGAATTTAAGATACGAAAAATTCCTGATTGACACACTTCTATCTTAATCCAATATGGCCGACATTTGAAATTCATAGCTGAATCTGCAGAGTATCTGCGTAGAGCGGTTGTGACACGTTTCATTTTGTTTCTAATACTGACATCCATTATTGATATACCCGGGTGGGACAGACGTTGGGCTACTCTTTGGGCAGGAGGTAACCGGAAAACACGGGAAAACAGCGGAGACATTTTTTGCCCTTTCTTTTATTTGTCTGCTTTCTACGAGGACATAGTGGATACACTCGCTTTCTACAAGACCCGTCATTCCTTAATTTAGCCGAACAAGCCCTCTCTTTCAGATTTTAAATGTCAACAACCCCTAATGCTTTAAGCTTTGTTATTAGTCTACTTACTTGTTTGCTTATTTATGACTACATATACATATACATATACATATACATACGCTCTCTACGTTGAAAAGTAATTACCTATAGGCAGGGAATTATATCAGCAAGTCAGATCATTTACACTCTCAGCCTGCTCTTTCACCTCCTTCCTCTTCCAGGAGTTTACCACCACCCAATCTTTCTGGGTACCAAATGCAACATCCATAAAGTCAATATCTTTACCGTCTTAGAGGAAAGAAATCTTTCAAGATAATCCCTCTGCTTTATATGCATTTATTTAAATAATCTTCTAACCCTAAGAAACTCTACAAAAAGGAATTTTTAACTCACAACTATTTAGAACCCTATTGTATGCCAAAGAGCTTGATTTTTTTCACTTTATTCCGGCCCAAATAGTGACCCAGCTACTGTCCTACCTGGGTACATTCGTACGGTATGGGTATTGAGTAAATATCTTATATCTTTACATTTGTATGTACTGTCACTAACAAAAAAAGCCCACGGGCGCGTATGTTGCAGTTCAAAAAAAAAAAATTACATTTTACAATTTTTTGGTTCCGCCGCAAATAGGGTAAAAAAACCCGGGTAACGTCTATTTATATATTATTTCTTATTTTTCGCGATCCGGACGCGTAAAATGGAAACAGTAAAATAATAATAATAATAATAATACTAATAAACTACGATTTTCCACTTACTTGAGTTATACAGATCTCCAAGGATGAGTATAATTAAAGGGGACCTGTGTAGTTTGAATCACTGATACCAATACCCCCATTACTCTGGTTACACCGTTTCCTACATTCCAAAATGGATGAATCTGACACTAGCTCGAATGTCCAGTTTCTACTAGGTTCTATATCACCAAAAATTCAACTTCAATACAAATATCATTTCGCTCAGTATATCAATTGGTGTCGAAATAGAAACTTATTAGATGTGTCACAACAACAACAACAACAACAACAACCGGTCACTGATGAAGATATATACAGACGTTTACCAATATCATGTTTTCTCATTCATTGGTTCATAATTGATACATTTATAATCAATGTTCCTACTTCAAATTCTAAGTTACCAACATCTGAAGAAATCGAAAAAATTATCAAGAGTTTGAAATTCTTGGATAAATTGTGTCACGTTGCAAAGGGTAACATTGAATATACAATTGATCCTAGGGTAGAATCATACTTAAATAGTATCCCCAGTATTTATTCCCAATACGAACATATGCCAAAAATATTCACTTTATCAGATAATGATGATAATAATAATAATAATAATAATAAGGTGTACAAGTTGTTGAAAACTGCGGTAAACCTTTGGAATCCTAATACAACACACTTAAAGAATAATGAACCAAGAATAAAACTGCAATTTCTACTTACTTTGCAACTGTCAACAATGTATAATATCACGTATGATGAACAATTCGATTTATTACTGTCAAATTTCCAAACAAGACCAATGATTGAATCATCATCATCATCATCATCATCCTCATCACCTTCTAAGCAACTTCCAGTCATATATGGAACATACACACGAAATAATACTTCAAAGAAGAAGGTCAATGGTCTCAAAACATTAGAAATCATACCGCAAAATTGTCCCTTTATATGTCCCATTATGACACTAGCAACATATTATTTCCTACGTTTCTATATACTTAAAGATTATAAATTCCCAATGACAGAAACCGACATTGAGCATTTCCCATTTTTACACGAGGAACATGCAGATGATGAAGAAGTATGGCAAAATTCATTAACGCAAATATCTGAATACTGTCAATTTACCTCGCCTTTATCCTCTGACGTTGAAAGCAACGATTCCAATAACATTTACTTTACTCCGGATATATTACGAACAGTGAAATCGAAATTCCCTGAAGCCTTTGACGTAGCATTTAAAGATGACATACCATTGGATTTGAACTATCTGATGAATTTAAGAAATCCAATACATGAACTAAATTACAGGACCAACGAAACAAATAACAATACATATTTTTCAATAAGAAAGGTCCCACCCAATGGAATGTTATTCCAATTATTCCCAGAAATTGAAATATTAAAGGGGAAATTGGAAGGATCTGCTTCTTCGCCACCATTAAAGTTACAAAACTTTATTCAACTAATGGAGGCTTTAAGATTAATATTTGTCAGTAATCTTCCTTTCATTTACGAATTTTTCCCAGATCATGATATATTCAAATATCCTGTTTTACAAAGAGAAGAATTCCGTATCTACTTAAATAGTGCCAAGATTCTATCAAGTGGTAACAATAATAACAGTGAAGATACATTACCATTCCGCATTTTCCCTGATGATAAACAATGTCTTACGAGGAAAAGCTTTACTCAATTGATTATTGAACCATCTTCTAATCTCGCTTCGATTGTTACTTCATCACTTAAGGATACAATAAGGCACGTTGATACTGATAATAGTGTTACAAATAATGAGTCCAAAACTTTATCAAATAATAATTTGCAAGAAATGTTATCGATTGCCAATGCAACTAAGAACGCTCCCAAAAAAAGAACCAGAAGTAAGACCAAAGCACAAGAAAATGACAAGACTAATACCATTAAAAGCAAGAGGAGGAAACATACCTCTTCTGAAAGAGATATCTCTGAGGATGATACCCGGGAGAACTCCGCGAAGCAAAGTTTAATAAATATTCCTCAATCAATTACAACTACTTCGAACAACCAGCAACAGTCAGTGATGACAAACGAATTAACGCAAAGAATCACAGATGAGGAATTCCAATTCATGCAATTACAAACAATGACAAATTTTCAAAACTTAGTTGGAACATTAACTAAGATTTTTGATGAAGTACCAGTTAAGAAACCCGTGAAACATTTAATCACTAAACAATTGAATTCATTTAATGATTCAATGTTTGAAACTCTTAATTTCGATCCAATGGAAAGACACAAATTCGTAAAAAATCAAATAATTAAACATAGTCAACAAAATGATTTTGAAGAATTAGATACCAAGCAACCAACCAGGCGGACAGGAAGAGAGAAATCATTGAACTTAATGGATATTTCTGACGATGACGATGATGACGATGATGAGGAGGAGGACAAAAAAGAGAGTTCATCGTCTAGTGAAGATGCCGACGAGGACAATAGCGATAGTGACGATGACGATGACAGTGTTGACGGGGAAGACAATAATATGCAAGAAGAACTAAAGTATTTAATAAACGAATTAGTAACAACGAGGGTCAATTCCATTTTCAAGAATCAAATGAATCAATTTGCTAGAAAATTTGGTGACAAAATTGAAACCATTGTGGAAAATATAGTTAATCAAAAGATTCACGATTTTGCAAATACTCATTTCAACTCGATGAGTACGCCCAAAGGGACCGTACTCTCTAGAGCAGTGCAGCAAAATAATCATATGAAACAAAAATTGAATGGTAATGCTACCAATGCTAATGCAAGCGACGGAAGACACAACTCATTTATGTCCATCCCTAAAGATGCTGTAGTTTCCAACACAAGTTCACCATATATATCATCTCAAATGTCAACACCTAAATTAATTCCCTTGTCAATGAAGAGGGCAACTAAAAGCATGACGGTCTCGAGGGAAAAGGAAAATATCGGCACGCAATCTTTCGAAGATGGGGAAGTATCTGCTTTCCAATTGGATGAAACAATCAACACTATAGATGGCATCGTTAAAGAATGGTTTCAACCGAATCCCAAATATAATAATGAATCTATCCATTCGTTAAACAAATCGAAGAATAAAAGTTGGAGAAAACATGTATCAGCAGAATTGTACAAAGAACGTAAAGTAATAGTGGAATTTGTAGTCTATTTGATGAACGAGGAGAATTTTGAAAGAAAAGTTGCTATCAAAGCTTGTGAATTGATTAGAGATAATAAACCAATGTCAGCCCTTGCAAGATTGTTACGAGATTGGAAAAGAGATCATCGTGGGAACTTTAGTGGATTGTCTGACCAAATTTATATATTGTTATAACAACGTACGATATTTTTTTAATATACATCTTTTGATACGCACTTAATACAGCTTCGAGAATTCAATTCATGTAAACTAGCATATTAATGGATATTTTGTGAATAGTTTCTACATACATACACCTTCGAGATCATAGAATATAGCCTTTTCTTTACTTTCAAATATTTCCAAATGAGAGGAAACGCGCAGAGTGAAAATTTCGACTTTAGAACAATAGAAGAGCTATTGATAAAAACATCATCGATTGAAATGACAGATTACTTACAATACATTGGGAAAGAACCATAGAGAGTAAACGCCTTTGTGGAGTACCTATTTTTGACACTCTCAAACAAAATCAGATATCACTATGGCAAAGAAAAGTAAGAAAGATAAAGATGCCAAAAAGGCCAGAGCAGAACAAAAATTGAAAAAGAATCAAGCCAAAGCAGAACAAAAGGACAAAAAGAAGCTATCCAAAAACCAAAACGTTGATGGTGATGATGATGACTTGGACATTGAAACCGTTCTAGCGAATTTTAAAATGGAACAAGAAAAGTTCGAAAAGATTAATGTAGAACTTTTACCACAAGGTCAACATAATCATATCTCACCACGTTCCAATTCATCAATGATTACAGCAGCTTCAGCTCATAATAAGAAGGGTAAAGAGTTATTAATGTTTGGTGGTGAATATACATCACCAGAAACTGGGATGACTCATTTCTATAATGATTTATTATCATATACTCCAGATACTCAACAATGGCGTAAGATTACCTCTCAAAATTCTCCTATGCCAAGATCATCAGCGGCAATGTGTTATCATCCATCTGGTATCGCTATATTACATGGTGGTGAGTTTTCCTCCCCAAAGCAAAATACATTCTATCATTATTCTGATACATGGATACTTGATACTTCGACGAAAGAATGGACGAAAGTTGATATTAAGAAATCTCCAGTCGCCAGGTCAGGTCATAGGATTGTTCATTGGAAGAATTATTTTGTGTTGTTTGGTGGGTTTAAAGATATTGGTAATAATCAAACAAATTATTTCAATGATGTTTGGTGTTTTGATATTTTGAATTATAAATGGACGCAAGTGGAATTCCCTAAGAACCATCCGTTACCTGATCCTAGATCTGGTCATTCATGGATCCCAGTGGAAGAAGGGTGTATCCTTTGGGGTGGGTACACTAAAGTGAAATCTAAATTGAAAAGTGGTCAACAGAAGGGGAAGATATTGAATGATTGTTGGTATTTGAAAATGAAAAGTGATTTGAGTAGTATTAGATGGGAAAGAAGAAAAAAGTTGGGGTTCCAACCATCTCCAAGAGTCGGGTGTTCCATGGCATATCATAAGGGTAGAGGTATTTTATTTGGTGGTGTTTATGATTTCGATGAAACTGAAGAAAGTTTGGAATCTTTATTCTATAACGATTTGTTTAGTTACAACGTGGAAACTAACAGGTGGTTCGCTTTGAATTTAAGAAAGAATCAAAAGGGTAATAAATCTTTAAAACGTTCTAATAATAAAAACTCTAAAGAAAAGGAAAAAGAATTACAAGATTTATTGAACCAGATTTTAGAGAAAAATAATTTGAAAGATGAAGATGATGAAGACGATGAAGAGGTCAATGAAAACGAGGACGGTAGTACAACTGCTAGTACTGCTGCAACGAGCGATGATGAAGATACAGAAAGAACTACACAGGAGGCTGAAGGTGTGACCATCATGAATCAATTACCGCATCCTAGATATAATGTTGCCATGACAGTTGTTGATGACCTATTATTTATTTATGGTGGTAGTTGGGAATTAGGCGAAAAGGATTATTTCATCAACTCGTTCTACAGTATTGACTTGAATAGGATTGACGGTGTTACATGTTACTGGGAAGACTTGAAAGAAATTGAAAAAGCGAAGGAGTTGGGTGAGCAAGATTCTGATGAAGAGGATGATGAAGATGATGAAGAGGACGATGATGAGGATGACGATGAAGAAGAAATTAAGGACCAAAAGTTGGTTGCAGATGATGAAGATGAGGAAGAAGAGGAAGAAGATGTGCAAGAAATGGAAATTCCCGATTTACGTCCATGGTTACCACATCCAAAACCTTTTGAATCGTTACGTGCGTTTTACATTCGTGAAGGTCCAGCTTTCCTAGAATGGGCCATTTCCAACAATAAACATGTTAGAGGGAAGCATTTAAAGAAGAAGTCGTTTGAACTTTGTGAAGACCGTTGGTGGGAGAGACGTGATCAAATCCGTATTGAAGAAGACAAATTGGAAGAGCTTGGTGTTGTAGGAGATGTTATTGAAAAGGACACTTCTAAGGGAGCTTCGAAAAGAAGATGATCTAGAGATTCTATAGTTTAAGTTAAATATATTTTCATAGAGAAACTTGTACAGGCAGTTGCCAATATAATAGAATGTATCATAATGATTTACTTGCTTATTTTAGCTATTTATTAAAGTTCTCTTTCAATAATAACGACTTCTCATTACTGGACGAATTAAACAGCAGATTTCCACAGAGCGCTTCTTAAGTTAAAGGAAAAACTACTAACGCAGATACCCAAAGGGGAGAACAAGACCAACTTTTCTACTTGAACAGCTTTCCTGTTGATGAGAAACAAGTTATACTCGAAGTAATTTTTATCTAGACGAATACAAGATTACCTTTCTCAATATAGTCTATTATCCGACCACCTACTTATAAAAAGAAAGAGGAAAAATGTCATCATCTGCAGTATGGAGAAAAGCTGGAATCACATATAGTGCATATCTATCAATCGCAGCAAGAACGTTGCGTGCTGCTTTGAAACCAGAATTACAAACAGCCACAGTCATGGCCAGATCACATACAGATGCATATTTTACAAAGTATAAAGATGGGGCTCCAGCTAGCGAACCGGAATCTCTTCAAAAGAAATAAGGAAAAGTCATGAAAGTAAGTAATGTCACTTTAGCAACTCGGTATAACGATTCTCTCCACATTTCCAGTACGATTCAAAATATATATATAAACATATTGTGTACCCATCATATATTCAATTCAGTATAAATTCTACGATTTTCAGCCTTTCCACCCTTTTTCTATACAATAACATTTCGAATAAAGCCTAATTCCGGTTCAAAACGGTTATATAAAGGTTAATTCGTCAACGAAATTTATAAATATATATAATTATATACTAAGAAGAACCATTACATTTGACGAACAAAGATGTTCTTACATTCTGTTTTTCTATCGTTGTTTCTTTCAAAAAATCTTCATTAACCTTCCTTAAGGTGTCCGTCTATTTAATTTTAAAGGCGTGCACAGTCTACATCACATTTTTGTAGGATGACTCTGCTAAAATTGATAATCTCTTATTTTATACTCTTATCAACAGAAAACATTATTATAAGATTACTGTGTCGTTGATAACTGCCGTACACACAGATCTAAATGCGAAAGGAGGTTCTACAGAAGTTAAAATAAACGAATCATACATACTCAAGTTGTTAAAAGAAGAAGAAGCTCTTATCACGGATTATACATGGTCATCACTAAGCGGAATTATGATCAAAAACATCTTCCCTTTATCTATACCTCAAACAATATCTCCGTTTTCCAAACCCAATCTGGCAGTTCGTACTTATTCCATTTTAACTTCCAATCAATTTAATAATGCAAAATGGATGTATAATGACTTACTTATATCGAAAGGTGATCATATATCATGTCGTCAAGGGAGCCGCTACGACAGGGATATTTCCAAGACTAATTTAAGTCGAAACCTCTCAATTTCAACTCAGAAATCACAATATCACACAAATCATTCCATATTAAGTAGACTGTCTATTTTAAGTTTAACTGCTAAACAGGATAGCATATTACTACTTAAAACCAAACCCTTCAATTGCAATAAAGTCGCATTAAGGTTTAACTCCACTACAAATACTACCGATACCATTCCGCCTCACACGGAATCTACCGAGTCTACAAAAGCATCCACAGAACCCAATGAAATAGAGCCTGATCAAGGGGAATCGAATTTTAAAGATGTATTCCGACTATTCCTCCTGGTGAAAAAGGATTATAAATTATTAATCGTGTCATTGACCCTCCTTACAATATCATGTACCATAGGCATGATGATCCCCAAGATAATTGGGTTGATATTAGATGCTTTGAAGTCAGTAGCTACAACACCAGATGGTGGTTCGTCTCCTCCTCCAACAATAATGTTCGGTTTAACACTGTATGAATTCTTAGGAGGCTTTTCTGTTGCATTATTTATTGGATGCGCAGCTAACTATGGAAGGCTGATCTTGTTAAGAATTTTAAGTGAAAGGTTGGTGGCTAGATTACGCTCTGTAGTGATGAAACATACGTTACATCAAGATTCTGAATTCTTTGACGTTCATAAAGTTGGTGACTTGATATCAAGGTTAGGCGCTGATTCGTATATAGTGTCGAGGTCTATTACTCAGAAGATTTCTGATGGTGTTAAGAGTCTTATTTGTGGTGGTGTCGGGATAGGAATGATGTTAGAACTTTCAATGGATTTATCATCCGTTTTAGTTTGTTTTGTTATACCTGTTGTATTAAGTGCATCGATCTTTGGGAAACAAATTAGAATAAATTCAAGAGAATTACAAGATGCAACAGGTCAACTTACCAGGGTTTCTGAAGAACAGCTGAATGGTGTTAGAACAGTTCAATCATTTGTAGCGGAACAAAGAGAAATAAAACGATTCAATCACTCGATTAGGGAAATTTTTGACGTTGGTAAGAGAGCTGCGTTCATTAACGCGAAATTCTTCACGTCTACAAGTCTTGTTGGTGATCTAAGTTTTTTAACTGTGTTAGTCTATGGTTCTTACTTAGTGTTACATGGTTCTTTGACAATTGGTGACCTAACTGCCTTTATGTTATATACAGAATATACGGGGAATGCTATATTTGGTTTATCTACGTTCTATTCTGAAATCATGCAAGGTGCAGGTGCTGCATCAAGATTATTTGAATTAACTGATCGTGTACCAACTATAAGACCTACTTTAGGGAAAACATATACTCCAGGGAAAGGTGAAATTGAATTTAAAAATGTATCATTTGCATATCCAACTAGACCAAGTAATCAAATTTTCAAAAGTTTGAATTTCAAAATAAAACCAGGTTCAAACGTTTGTATTGTAGGACCTTCAGGGAAGGGGAAGTCGACAATAGCTTTATTGTTATTACATTACTATAACCCAACAAGTGGTCAGATATTGATTGATGGTCAAGATATCACGAAGTTAAACAGCAAATCACTAAGAAGACAAATAGCTGTAGTTCAACAAGAACCTGTACTGATGTCAGGTACCATTAGAGACAATATTACGTACGGTCTGACTGAAGAACCAACAAAAGAAGAAATTAGAACTGTAGCAAAACAATGTTTTTGCCATAACTTCATTGTGAAATTCCCTTATACGTATGATACATACATTGGACCCCATGGTACTTTATTGAGTGGTGGTCAAAAGCAACGTATAGCGATTGCTAGAGCACTAATCAAGAAACCAAATATTTTGATCCTGGATGAGGCCACTTCTGCCTTGGATGTAGAAAGTGAAGGTGCAATTAACTACACATTTGGCCAGTTAATGAAAAGTAAATCAATGACTATTGTCAGCATTGCCCATAGATTAAGTACCATTAGGAGGTCTGAAAATATTATTGTTCTCGGTAATGATGGATCTGTGGTTGAGATGGGTAAATTTAAGGAACTGTTTGCTGACCCGACTAGTGAGCTATCCAAACTATTAAATGAAAAATCAAGTAGAAAGAAAGTTGTTACCAAGACAGTCCCGCCTGTGTCTTCCACATCAGTCTCCTCTGCTAATGGTTCAAGTATTCACCACGAAGGGACAATACTAGAAGAGGACCATGCACAAGAGGATCACGAGTCGGAAGCACCCCCAACCATAATAACGACTCAACAACTTGAAGACTCAATTGAATCCGTCCTCAATGATGTTTCAGCGGAAAGCAAACCAATTAAACTCTCTCCTAAGGACCCGCTCTGAAACACCATATATATCTATATCTATATATATATATAACAAACCGTTGCAGTCAATACATAATCTGTACAGTGACACCCTAATAGATACTATTCCTCATCACCATCGTCATCATCATCATCATCATCATCACCAACAGCAGCAGCACCGATGGAATGTTGTTCCATTTGGTGTTGGTTTGGATAGATTACCCGGAATGTGATCATACTATTTTGTAAACAAACCCGAAACACGAACTTCAACATGTAAACAAATCAAAACATAAAATAATAACTACTTCCAATTGAAATACAAGACCACCTTTCAAACACAGCATCTGCTCAGATAAAGAATTATTTTGCTAAACTAACAACTGCGACATATTCTCTTTATGTCCCTCGAATACCTTTTTGAATACAGATGGATAAAGAAGGAATACTCAACGATGATAACGATGATATGATAATAACGGCCGAAGTCGAAACCTCTCCTGAACCTTCCAACATTCACTTAGAAGCGAGAGCGAATGAAGAACGAAATAGGCCTGCACCACTACCACAAAATGACAGATTTCGAATTCTTGATGGTAGTATAAGTGTCTTGTCGAAAATAAATGATATAACGGAAGCAACAGCGGTCACTTTACAATTCCAATTGACTTCTCTTCGCAACATGCTAGTATCTCTAAATACAGTGACGTTACCAGGATTACTACCCACAGATAACCTAAGAACACCGGGTGAAGTAATTTCGTATATGAATGGTCTTCAACAGGATCAAACTACCCTTTCCCTTTTGATGGATCAAGTTTCTAAGATTGAACCTTCCTTGTCTCATATACTAGATATATTAGAGCTCAAACTGACATCTTCTTCAGACCATCCATTGGAAATAGATTTTAATCAGCTGTTCGATCTGATAGAAGCATGTACTACTGATAAAAACATGCTAGTGAAGAAGCTACATCTGCTGAAACAATTGAGAGGTACGTCATTAGAGTTCAACGAAATCTCCAAGGATCACATGGATACATTGGATGAGTTAATAAATAAAAATATTAAAGAATGCTTTCAAGTACAGGAACTGAAATTTTCATCACCTATTCGACATACTCCTACATTTACATTGAATCAACTAACAAAATTGTTATCGACAAGCGGAAATCATCATTCTATTCGTCATGTTCATGGGAGTCCCGGTAAACGGTTAAGTTCCCCATTATCTTCCTCTTCCTCCTTAATGATGGAGCCAAAAATTCCAATTTTCACACGAATAGATGAACAACTTTCTGATAATTTTACAACTTTGAAGAATAGGATACCACCAATTGAAAAAAGTTTGACTGAAATTTTACCTCAACGTATTGAACAGTTCAGTTTACGAGAGTCGATAGACTCAATCGTGTCTATATTGCTTGATTTCCTACAAAAGAAATATGAAAGAATAATGAAGAATTTCAAATTTCTTACGAACGAAATCAAAGAGTTAAAATATGAATTAATAGAAAAAAGATGGAATGCATTATTTATTAATTTGAATCATGAGTTGGAATGTATTATTGATGAAGTTCAATCGCTGATTAATAAGTTGGAAACTAACGAATTTTTAACAAAAGATATTGAAGAACTATTCGAAAAGCAACTGCGACAAAAATCAAAAACCATATCAAAAACTTTTAATATCATATATAGAGCCATTGAATTTTCTTTGTTGGACGCTGGCATCGCATTAAAAACTAATGATTTGGCTCAAAAATGGTTAGAAATAGGAACTAAAACAGATAATTTACTATTAGCGAATTTTAATAAATCGAGAGAATTGAGTCAATATATTGAAGTACGAAATAATAAAAACTTATCTGAAAATGGACAAAATGATAACGAGGATGGTGCTACCCCTGAAGGAAACGCCAGTATTGACTCTATAACAGATGCAATTGGTAATTTGTCACTAAATTTTGAAGAATTAAGTCCCGGGAAAAAGACCAGGAAAAAATTTGGGGCAGTATTGTTAAGAAAGATGAATATTCGTCCGGCTGATTCAGAAGATGAGTCACCTACAGAAACTAATGATAATAACCCGTTCTTTGATATGTCTTCACCGGTTAAAACAGATAACTTTTTAACATCAGGAACACTAACACTGAATTCTGTTCCAAATTTACCATATGATGACAACAAAAATATCGTAGATGATAATGTGAACAGTTTTGAAGATATAGACACAAGAATCCCGTCGCCAACTCGCAGTTCTGTGACACGGGCAAATGTTGCCCATAAAGTCCCTCAAATATCAGCTAGGTTATCAACCGTATTTGAACAAGCATACTCAGATAATTCTCAATTCTCGACACCAGAACAAGTGCTTGAAGTGCCTCAACTGTCTATACAACAGTTACAATTACAAAAGATAAATTACCACTCAAGCAGGAGAAGTTTGATTCCAAGATCTATAAATAAGATCGATGTGGGTGTACAGAATTATTTAATTGCTTCGAGGAAAGAAAAATTAAGCCATACAATGGATAACAGTAAAGAACCGTTTGGATTATGGACACCATCCTCTAGGAGGAGAACTGAGCTGAAACAGCCAACACCGTTATCTGAGTTACTTTGTTCAGTTCCTAGAAGTAGGAAAGCGAGCATTCTGGAAAGAACTCGATGATAATTAACTAACCTTATCTTTAATCACTTGCGTATAGACTATCTTTACGATTTGTAACAGTAATAGAATCATATCTAAATATGGCTTAGGCTAGATGATTTATAGCTAACCTTATTGGGTTTTTCCTTTCTTCATGACGAAAGGAATTACCCGTTGGGCTGATAAAGGCCAATCCGAAACATTTATTTTAGTAACGTTAATGATCCTTTTCATGAATAAATCGTTGACCAGCCATTATTCTTTAATTTATGGTATTATCTTTTAATAATCCAATAGGAAAAGAAATTAATATACAATATATTTATATATAGGTTTATAATGATAATGATAATGATAATACAGTCCCAAAATGAATGTATGCAATTGGTATTCAAAAAAGGGATGGAACTTCCTTCCTTCTTGCTTCTTTTCTTTATTTTATTTATCTCATGAGAAATGAATACCCACTTGATGGAAAGCATATAACAATTTCAAGAAATCATTTTGATCACATTTTCCTGCTCTCTTATCAGCCAATCCTGTTTCCCTAAGGACAGTTTCGATTTTTTCCTTGACAATGGCCGTCATAGAACCCTTAGTATCATCAACCATTTCATTATTCATTGCTAGATAAGTTTTATAATTTTTTTCTAATATTTCCAATACCGTAGAAGATTTGAAACCTGCCGATATCATTCTATTTTTCCTCACGAACACAATTCTCAATAAACCGTCCCATTCATTAAAATCCACTTGAGGTCTTGGATTCTTAATTTCAATCCTTACTACACTAGATTCCACTTGTGGTGGTGGTCGGAAATTATTTCTACCAACTTTCATAATATGCGTCACATTTGCCCACATTTGTACATTTGCAGACAATCTACAATATAAAGAATCACCAGGTCTTGCCAACAGTCTCATTGCAAATTCTCTTTGGAACATCAGTATAGAGACTCTTGGGGGTCTTGGTTGATTGATCAATTTAAATACCAGTGGAGATGAAATTTGATATGGAGTATTTGATATACAAATATCGAAATAAGGTAATTCAGTTTTCATAAAATCTCCCAACATAATTTCTAATTTTTTTTCTCCTGGTGTACCATGAACACGCTTAGTCAACTCAGCAGCCATTCTTGGATCCATTTCCACAGCAATGACGTTTCTCGCTTGTTCTAGGATTCTCACTGTTAAGTTACCTGTACCTGGACCAACTTCTAAGACGATATCAGATGGTTTTATTTGCGCTTTGTCAACAATCCCCTGGGCAACTAATGGATTCTTTAAGATATGTTGACCAAGATCAGTATTGAATTTGAATACTGAACTTAAATGCTTTTCAGCAGCTACTTGTTTAGTAGTGGTGGGAGCACCTGAATATTTCTTCTTTGCAGCTTTAGCCATTTTTCCTTTTTGGAAATGTAGGTTGATCTATTATTGGATACAGTAGATGCGCTTGTTATTCCATTAGATGATAAGTATAAAAGATCGAGACAATGTTTAAAGAATAATCTTATCGTTTAATGTATTATCATCTAGAGAAAGTTGATGCTCATCGCTTTTTGCAAATTTTTTGAAATTTTTCAAGTGTCACGTGTTATATATATACGTCAGAAGGATAGAAGACTACATGGAAGCTTTACTTAAGTAAGTTGTTTTGAGGCTGAGAGAACTCTAGTCAAGTTAAAAAGAAAAAAATGGGATATTTGGTGCATATTCATTCGTTAAATACATGACTCTATGGGGGTATTATTATATATTATGTATTGAAATGTAATAGAGTTCAAAATATAAAAATGCGAAGAGGGAAACTATAATTCATTCTCGAAAATTTCAAACTCTAATTTTCTTACGACTTTATTTTCATTAATATCGTCAGTGGTTTGAGAAAAATGTAAGCTTGATGCACTGCTATCATGTTCGTGGGTATTGGTAGTGAAATAGTCCTTTAATTTATGTTTTCTAGGTGGTGTCACAAAACTCGGTAAATGGATCTTACCGTTGGTATGCAAATTCAGTTCTGTAGTTTCTTTAGTATGAGGATTTTCAATGTAACCCTTATATTCTGAAATATCAAGATCTCGAAGTGGTTTCCTTATAACCCTCTTTTTTGTGGGTTTTTGTCTTATTAATTTCTTCGAGTTGAGTTTACTAGGAGACATATTTTCCTTCACCTCTTCAAAGCTATTTTCATCGTGATAACTGCTACTATAAACTAGCATATTACTATGTTCCAATAAAATGGCTTGACGTGCCTCAGGTGTTTCCTGGAACATAGTAAATGTACCGTTCCTTGTGCTACAATTTAGCTTACTAGGAGAATATAGGGGTTTTCTTCTTTGTGGTGATAAAGATACATTTTTGATTGGACTTCGTCTCAATGCATAATCTATTATTTTGTAATTTTTCTTACTAGGAGAGGAATGCGTACTGTCGTTACCATTTTTACGTATTGACCCCTTTGTATAACTGTTGACATTTTTCCCTGCTAATACTGGTCTTCTTTTTATTGGTGAGCTCATTATTATTTTCGATGCAATTGTTGTGTACTTCTAACGTACTAAATTAAACCATCTATTATGAATATAGATACAGGAGACATATTCGTCCTCGAAATTGGTTCTTCTGGTGATCTGAACTGAAGTCTCTTTATATTATTATACTTTACTTCAGATTCACAGAAATGAGGATTTTGCGAAACGCGAAATCGCGAAATCGCGAAAATCCAATTTTTGGTGTATTTCTCTTTTTTTGTGTTTAACATCTAACAACAGAGTAACAAAACGTAACGAATGAATGTCTCTCATAAATCTTGGTGTATAGTACTTTTATCTACCTACTCATGCAATTATTTCGTTCATTGATCTATCACTTTTGTATATATAAACATCGTGGAAAAGATATATTGTTCACCTTCTAGACTATATAACGGAATGTGTCTATAGCCACTTTTCAAATAACTTAACTTCAAACAGGAGGTAGCCAATGGAACCCCATTTGCCATGACAGTAAATTTGATAAACGTAAAATCTAGACAGTTCAAAGTCAATTTCAATTCTGTCTCCCACGTAGGGTTAAATCCATTCTCCTTACACTGGATTGTGGATGCTTCACAGCTTGAAATCTTGGTCCCATTCTTTGTGACATCAAAACTTAATGGCTCCTCGTCATCAATATACTCAAAGATTACATATGATCCAAACGTTTCATCTTTCTTGGTGTTCTTAGTTTCCTTCAAGTTTGGTAGTAATTGGACGGATAATATTTGAATTGTCACATCTTTTAATTTCCGTTCCTTTTTCAGATTTTCATATAGTATTGGAATTTCTTTTGCTTTCGAAACTACTGGTAACAGAGTAGGTGGTTTCAAAATATAACCGGAATGCAAAACATCATCCTTTTGATTTGTCAATTGAAACATTGCCAAGTTAATCTGTTGCCCTAAATCTTTTGTCTGCCAATTTAAGGCCACCATTTGACATCCTGATTTCCAAAATTTAATAGGATTAAAATTAGAAGATTTATACCTGAATATATTAGGATACACCCGCATGAGATACTTCCTATTGTGTTTATCTATTGATAAATTAAGGGATTTATCCATTGACATCGCATCCAATTTTTTTTCATTTAATGAAAAACAATGAGTCGTTGCCTTTGATTCTGATAATGAAAAATTCCTAAATTTAAGTCCATGTATCGCTGAGATCTCTAACATTTCATGAATAACTTCAATATGATTCTTTAAATTTATTCGCCGCACCCTTGTCATGGAACTATTTGAATTTCGTCTTTTCGCCTTCTCCTTAGATATTGTATGCTTTGAAGAACTAAACGATGGAGTGGACATGGTATTATGATTATTATCAACCTCGGATTCATAAGAGGAACTAAATGATGAAACTGTACTCGAATCCATTGGTGAAGGAGGTGATGTCATTGAACCAGCCAAGGAGTAATGTTTGGTTTTCTTGGATTTTATTATAATTTTATGTTTTAATTCCTTAGGTGACGGTAACATGAGAGATGGATCCTGAGAGCCGTAATAGATCATAGGTCCGAGTAGTTCTTTAATTATCATCGACGTCTTTCTTTGATTTTCTTTATTACAATTGATTTCTAATGATATTATTAGTGGATATGAAGAAACAATAAATGCATATTTCCTGATGATATCAATCACATCTCTTAAAGGGATTGCTGTGGTTAAAAATCCGTGACATACAACAGGTCCACTATCATCATCCCATATATCAATTTCTACGCATCTGCAACCTCTTTGTAAAACCTGTATGTAACCTTCCACGGAAGCTGTTTCTCCGTATTGTTTCCCTAGAAGATATGTATTGTGGGAAGATGCAATAAAATAATGATTCAATGGTTTCGTGTAGTCTTCCTTGGTTTCATGCATTGCATTTTGTGCATTTAAATATTTAATAAAACCTTCTTCATCAATAAACAGTCCGTCAGAATCAGATTCCTTCTTCATATATTGCTTGAAAATATTTCGCAGTTCTGCCTTTGTATAATATTCATTCTGAGTCTCTATCACGAAATGGCGGAATTGCTCCAAACTCAATTTTTGAGAGCCATTTGTTATGGCATTCCATATATTCTCTATCTCTCGTCTTTTTTTCAATAATTTTACAAAACTTTGGAATTCTTGGAAATTCAAAAGATCATTTTGGTTAACGTCTGCAATTCTAGAAAAAATTTGAAGGTAATTAGAGGAACAGTAGATATGGAATCTGTCGCACAACTTTTTCACATCTTCAAAAGATAATGTATCTTTACTTTCATCCTCTTTCCTTTCAGAGACAGTAGTATGCCAATGAATATTAGCGAATTTTTCATTATCAGGAACAGAAATACTTTCCATCAATTCTTTCCTTGATTTTACTAAACCAAAGATACAATTAAATATCAAATCGAAATCTTTTGTATTTTCAGCCATTAGATGTAAAGCTTTCAACTTATTCTTGGAAATATTATATATTATTGTCATCCAAACATTCGAAAATTCATCACTTATCCCATACTCTTCACGATAATTTGTTGCCATTTCTCCAATTCTAATATCTTTAACAGAATCTAATCGTAATATTTTTGTATCATTTTTCCATGTAATAATATCTAAATGGTTCCCTAATTTAAACCTATAAGCCTTTTGTTTCCTTCTAGTAATCTTTTTCAATATAATCCCATCAGTTTGAAATAATTTACATGAATGCGATAATTGATTTGATATCATCAATGCCTTCGAACCAGTGTACTCATTAACATCAACCCAAAATGAATTCGAATACGTTAATGGGCCTGCATCGTTTGTATTAGTAGAAATATTTGTAGTATTGATGTAAGTAATATGATCTGAACTCCTTCTGAAGACTGTCTTAATGGTTCTTGCTAGATTGAGACCAGAATATGTAGCTGATTCATCGCCACTTGATCTTTTGGTAATTGATGTAGTAGGCACATTTGATGGTTCATCAAGGGCCATAAAGAAGTTGGTAGTACGTAAATAATTACTCTTGTGTCGTTCTCTTCCTGTTGTCTTGAGTGACTTTCTTTGTATAAAAATGGAATTGTTATATTTATCGCGGTTTAGTAGAAGATTTTTGATTTAGAGACAGAGAATTTCATCAAACCTTTGAATAATGCTCAAAAAAAAAATAGAAAGTTGAATTGATATTCCACAGTATGGCATTAAGCTAAGGAATATGTGGATGAATGGGAAATTCGGAACAGTTTAATCTAAAGTATGATTTCCAGAATATGTGACAAACGAGAAGTGTCGCTTCCTAAACAGTTATAATCTATGGAAAAATGATGATCGTGGCTAAATCCATACCAGAACAACTAGTAACATTAACTTCGTTGTGATGAACAGAGACAAGAAACGTTTAAAATCACATAAAACATTTTTAAAAGTTAATTAAATTGCTTTTACAGTAAAAAGATTCTGCTTGTATAATGTAACTTATATACTATTTAATAGTCGTACTTAATAGGTTCTTCTGAGAAAAGCATTTGGGTGTGACATACTCTACTTTTGTCCCAGGATGCCTTATTTTTTTCTGCATAAATAGTGGAAAGTATCCCATTCTACTCTTAATGGTGTTGATTCACTCTCAACAGAACATTCAGTTTTTAATTCATCAATAAAAGTGTCAGCGATATCTGGTTCGTCAGGATGATCTCTTTTCCAGGAGGCGTATAAACTCCAACTTTTAACTAACCCTTTAAAATCTTGCAAAGTCATAGAACCATCCATATAGAACGAAGAGACTTCTTTAATATCTTTATGAAGAGCGTCATGTTTTCTAAATTCAATATCTCTGAATTCCTTACCCAATAATTCAGGTAATTTTGGACCTCCAAAAGTATTGAAAAATGCTCTCTGTTCAGCGGTCAAATACTTACCCATAAATTGCTCACTCCAACCATATTTGTAATAAATTTCATGAGCTTTTGGTCCTAAATCCATAAATTCAGGTTGACAATAAAACCAAAATGCAAAAGTTCCGTCATCTCTTAAGACTCTATTAACTTCGTTAAATAATTTTGGCATGTCACACCAATGAATGGACTCAGCACCTATGACGAGATCGACAGAACTGTTTTCAACTTCTGGAAAACTTTCACCTGGTGCTTTAATCAATTTAAATTTCCCTCTTTCACTTTCTGCTACATCGTTTTCGATTACATCCGCAAAAGATTTTAACATACTCTCAGAAGGATCAACACCTACAATCTCTTTAAAATTGTCTTTGAAAAGTACAGTTGCCTTACCAGTACCACATCCGACATCAACTAAACGTTCGCATGGACCCATATGATAATTTAGGATTTCAGTGATTAACGTTTTAGGGTATGATGGACGAACATTGTTATAATGAGTTGATTTATAGTTTTTATCAAGATAACTAGTACTTGGCATTTTTTCTATATATATTTTATAAACTAATATTTGATTTAATTGTTGAGCCAGGTTGCCTACATCAACAGACGTATTGGGAACAATAGGGGAAGACATCGAGTATAGAGAGAGTCAATGTAAATATTATTCCTTAGTTTCTTCTATCTAATACATAATATATACTATTATACAATACTAACTATAAGTGTTAGTTATAAGTGTTTGTAATGTAATAAACCACTTTTTAATCTTCANACTTTTCTCGAGGCGAAGATGCGGACATGAGTAAGATG
>NC_016487.1:615003-630574 GCF_000227115.2 Naumovozyma dairenensis CBS 421 | reverse complement strand
TTTTATTATCATTTATTATTATTACCATTATTTTCACTGAACCTTTAATGATTGGAGCTTAGACTTGATTGAAAGTTAGGTTCGGCATGCGGGGCAACTTGACATCTCGGGTCACTCTCATCACTATCCAAAGGTGCAATCGTTAACCAACCATATTTGGCTTTCTTTTGACAGGATCTAGTAGACGCAGTGAAGTTAGATGGATTAGACGAATAGGATTAGCCTGGATTGTTGAGCCAGGTCGCCTATATCAACAGACGTATTGGGAACAATAGGGGAAGACATCGAGTATAGAGAGAGTCAATGTAAATATTATTCCTTAGTTTCTTTTCTCTAATACATAATGTAAACACTAACAATAAGCGATAGTTGCAATTGCTCATGATAACCATACACTATATACTCAACCCTTCTCGACGCTAAGCGCGCTAGGATTAAGATAAATGGCGGTGATGTACGGATTTAGATAGTCATAATGGCAGACCGTTGGCTTACACCAGACGGACCATTAAGCATGGTCTAACATACCCCCTTAAGCCATGCGGTATTATGGATGACTTCAACACATGGAAACTAGCTTATCACGTAGGTGGTTAAACTGTTTCTGGGGTAAAGCTTTTGTTAATATATCAGCAACTTGGTCCAAGGTGTTAACATATTCAATTTTTACGATGCCGTCGTCAACAGCTTCTCTAATCTTGTGATATCTTAACTTAATATGTTTTGTCCTAGAGTGCAGAATGGGATGTGATGCTAGTTTGATAGCAGGCTCATTATCTATCACCAATAGGTTCTCTGAGAGTGGGTATCCCATATGTTCTAAGAGGTTATATAACCACATTGTTTCTAATACTGCTTCACTTGCAGCTATGCATTCAGCCTCAGTGGAAGATAAGCATATTGTGGATCTAATTCTTCTTGAACACCATGTTATGGCACCACCAGCTAGGAAAGTAGCATAACCACTTGTGGAAAATGGCATGTCCCATGCAGCACCTTGTGAGGCATCTGTGTACACAGTCAGCTGCCTTTTTAATTTTGACCTATATCTGATACCATAATCTCTAGTTGTATATAAGTACCGCATGATCCTAGTAGCAGCATCCATATGTACTTCTCTTGGATCTTTTAAGAATCTTGATAAGAAGGATACCGGAAAGGCAACGTCTGGGCGGCCTGCATTAGCAATGAACAATAATTGGCCAATGATGCTTTGGTATGCTTTAATAGATTGAACCGGTGGAGATGTAATATCGAAGTAATCTTTACCCCCTGACATGGGATTGTAAGTTGGTTTTTTACTTTCATTATCCATGGCATCGGTTGCTTTCGTGATGTAATCAGTCATCTTCAACGTAATGTTCCCATCTTTATCTTGAGAACAATTGGTTCCTAGGAACTTATTAATAGGACCAAGATCTTTCATTGAGTAAATATTGTTCAACGCTTGTTTGGCAAGTTTCATAATACGGGGAGAGGGAGCAGCAATCAACAAATCATCGACATATAATGCAACAAAAACAGGTCCTTCAGACGTGTCCTTATAATATAGACAGTGCTCACCTGGGTGACGATTGAACCCAAGTGAAGTAAGGGAAGTATGAATGTGTTTATTCCAGAGTAGAGGTGCCTGTTTCAAACCATACATTCCACCTTTCAATTTCCAGACCCAGTCAGGATGTTGTAGATCTTCAAAACCAGGAGGTTGTTTAACGTACACTGGTTCATCGATTTCACTATTTAAGAATGCAGTGTCCACATCCATTTGATGTACACGTAATCCTAAACAGGCCGAAATAGCTAGAAAAACACGAACAGAATCATACCGAATGACGGGAGCAAAAGTCTCTTGGTAGTCAATCCCTTCAACTTGTTTGAAACCTTGGGCTACTAAACGTGCCTTATGACGATGGTTGTCTTTTAAGGTAAAAACCCATCTTGTACCTAATGGTATACGGCCAGAAGGTAAGCGGACCAATTCATAGATGTCATGATCCCTGAAAGCTTGAAGTTCCTGTTGGCATGCGGTGAGCCAACTATCAGACTCGGGATGTACAAGAATCTGTTTGAAAGTAGTTGGGACCTTGTCAGCAATAAATGAAAATGCTGTGACCATAGCAGTCAAGGCGTGATGGACCAGAATAACACCAGAAGTGCCAGAAGAAGAGGATGTGCTATTCTGCATCGGTGGAGCAGTTAATACTCTCGTTGTAACGTCATTCCTGTCGGTGTCTCCTGGAATGATCGAGTTAGCTGGAATAGCGGAAGCAGGTGGAAGAATGGCTTTATTACCTCCGACTGGGAAAGGACCTTGCTTCCAATGTTCATTGGGCATGTTTTGACTTGTGAACCTGGCAGCTTGCATATGAAGTTCTTCAGTGGAAACAGATATTGGTTTATTCGTGTCGTTATACAGAATACCAGGTGGGACAATGACACTAGAGAAATCTGTGGAATCAATAGTAGAGAGTTGAGTTGAAAGAAAATTAAATGTTCTTCGTGGATCAGTGGATGGAAGTTGGCGTCTTTTGGTCACCTGAGCCTGAGGCACATCATTTTCTTCCAAGATAATGCTATTTTCTCTCGGAGTTCTATAGGTAGTTTGTACTCGGTGATTCCCAACCTTTTTATGTGGGCGCATGCGACTAATAGTTTGCTCTTTTTGACGAAGTTCAGTGGATAATTTACCGACCTGGTTAGATAACGTCTCAATTTGGTTCTGCATCAGATCATGAGATAGATCAGAGATTGGATCGACTTGGGAAGATGAATGTTGTTCAGAAAGAGCGGTAATTTTATCTGACAAGTCATTAATTGTGGTCTCTAATCTGTCAATGTGGTTTTGGGTCATCGATAATGAACTTTGGACTGCATCGCCAGATGCTGGACTTGTAGATGTTTCTGAAAAGGTAGAATGATGAGAAGGAGGAGAAGATGGTGCATCCATAAAATGATCACCATCTTGATGAATAGAGCCTTCGTCTGGAATTGGTGAGTTGGGTAATGATAAAGAGTGAGGAACGTTGTCGTTAGTACCAGTGGATGGTAATGAGATATTACCAGTAATATCAACAGAGCTAACGTCTGTTGTAGGGATAGATGGTTTGGGAAACTTCATACTTCTGGGAGCAAATATGGAGCTACCAGATTGAGGATAACGTGGTGCTCCTGAAATGGTGGAAGTGGCAAAATCATGGGATAATTCAACTGATTTTGTCTGTTCTAATGGGAAAATGGATTCATCAAATTTAACTTGACTACAGACAAAGACTTTTCTGGATGGAGGGTGGAAAATCCTATAACCTCGGTGATCGGAGTCGTAACCTACCATGACACCACTAATCGAAGTTGGTGCAAACTTACCATCTCTCAATGTCTGAGGTAACGTAGCATAAGCGGCACATCCGAAAGTTTTCAAATGCTTAATACCGAACTTGGAGATTGGCAGATCAGACCACACACAGTGAGGGATCTTGAACTTACGGCTTCGGATGGGTGTTCTGTTTAACAGATATACTGCGGTAGAAACAGCTTCCGCCCATAATGAAGGAGGGACTCGACCACCAAGTAATAAGCAACGAGCTTTTTCTTGTATGGAACGATGTGCCCGTTCAGCTCCCCCATTTTGGAAACTTTGATGTGGTATAGTTAGTTGATGTTGAATACCTTTATTCTTGAAGAATATATTTAATTGGTCATTGCAAAACTCCCCCCCATTATCAGATCTAACTGCAGCAACTTTATAACCGCCTCTGTGTGAGAAGTAGTTTTCTTGTGCAGTAACCCAGTCAATTAGTGCTTGTGCAGCATCTGATTTGTTCTTCAAATGGATGACAGCGTAGTAGCGAGAATAAGCATCTCGAATTGTTAAAAAATAGTTGTGGGCTTGAAATTCATTATATCTAAAATTTCCACAAAGATCGACTTGGATAAGCTGAAGGGGAGAGCTGTATTCTTGAGTCGATAAGATACCTGTAGAGATGAGTCCTTTACTTAAGGAGCAAGTCGGACATAAAGTTAGATTCTGAGTCTTCAACTTAGGTAAGTTGAGAATAGATACGTAACGATTGTAATCCTCAAAACCAGGGTGACCGAGACGGGAATGCCATTTGATAGCTTCATCTTGGTTTGGAATGGAGGAGGGACCCAGAGGGTCAGAAATAAGAGAAAATGCTGCGTGCGGATAAACAGAAGAAGAGATTGAATTAGCTGTATATTTATAGATTTTGGTATTTACTTTAGAATTTGTACCATCAGTGACGACATACAAACCATCACACAAGGAACCACTTAAGACTAAACGGTGGTTTTCGTTGAACACGTCAACTTTCTCATTGGTAAAAACAAACTTATTCTTGGAGGTCTGAGTAGCCTTTCTAATAGAGATTAGATTGACTGGAAGATCAGGAACATACAGAACATCATTCAATGTGATACCATTGAGTTTAACAGTACCGTGTCCTTTAATCCGAACTGAACCACCAGCACCCTTGACGGACCCAGAGACATCAGTATGGAATTCAGAGAAGGCAGAGCGATGAGGGGTCATATGACTGGTACAACCGGTGTCAAAAATCCAGTGATTGGAGGAAAGTGCGGACGAAGAAGTAGCATTGGAATTTGTGGTAGCAGAGTCGGAGATGGCCATCCAAGAGGAGTCATTCATACCATCTGAATAATGAGAGGTATTCATTTGGGTTTTCTTCTTTGCTTTTTGGAAAATATGGGCTTGGGGAAATTTCGACTTGAAAATTTTGCAGTTTTCGAGTGAATGTGGGCCCTTGCAAACTGCACATTCTCTATTCGAGGTTTTGTGCTTGTTTTTTGCATTGTATTTGCCATGAGCAATAAAGACCTGATTGTTCTCAGTACCAGAGTTGGGTGCTTTACGCTCCAATAACTTAGTAACTTGGTCGGTAGAGATGGAGAAATCGTCGCCATAGCGATCTAGGATCTTTTCTTTAATAGATGGTGAGATAGAGACCATCAATGATGCAGCAAGACGATCAAGCATCTTTTTCCGGTATGAGTGGAAAGTGGGATTGTTGAGCAAAGTAGAATAAGAGGTTTCATCCTCGGTAGCATCAGTGAGAATGATGGAGGATAGCTTAACGGCCCAGTCTCTTTTTTCAATTGGAGCCGTATTAATCATATTTGATGTGTTACGAAAAATTTTCGACAAGCATGGAAACGGTTGGACAAGAGAATTTTGCTTTTAGCAACTGTAATAGCTCAATAGCATTTTCGTCATCTGAATTTTCGAAGTAGTGACTAACTTCAATCTGAGCAGTACCAGAACAGGAGTTTCTGATCAACATAATTAATGGCTACATTAAAACAGCTTGCTACAGTAATGCGTTGAGCTGATGAGAGATTGGCAAAAGCTTGAATATTGTCAACGACTCCTCCATTTTGGAGATATTCAAACCAATAAACACTGGTGGTAAGAACTTTGTTGGTTAACTTGTTGAACCACCTTTGATAGTTAGAAGCGTCTGTTAACTTGATTGTAAGGGCATTAGGACCTGAAACCGATGGGCTCATAACCTGTTGAGCCAGGTTGCCTACATCAACAGACGTATTGGGAACAATAGGGGAAGACATCGAGTATAGAGAGAGTCAATGTAAATATTATTCCTTAGTTTCTTCTATCTAATACATAATATATACTATTATACAATACTAACTATAAGTGTTAGTTATAAGTGTTTGTAATGTATAAACACTTTTTATCTTCATCTTTTCTCGAGGCGAGATGCGGCATGAGTAAGATGGACTTGGTGGTGTACGGATTTAGACAGACATAATGGCAGACCGTTGGCTTACACCAGACGGACCATTAAGCATGGTCTAACATTAATATGGTGGAAGTTTATTGAGCATAAGGGGGAGACACTACACTTATCAAACAGAACTGGATTGGGACTTCTGTGTAAAGTTAAATTATGGCTCCCCTTCCTATTTATATATATTTTTCGAGAGATTGTTTCTTCACTTCCCAATTTTAAGGAGGCCGTTATTCTAAGATCTGCCGGTTTTTCTTATTTCCCGTTTCAGTACACACGCAATAAAATATTCCCGCCACAATATATCAATTATTTGATTCTATATTTTCTGGAGGAAATCTTGAAGTGTCACAACTATGTTATGATAGTCAAAATGGAAGAAAAATTTTCCATTCATGTAAGAAATATGTAATTCTTTGAATTATATGTAGATTTGAAAAATAAAATAATGTTTATGTGTTTTTGTTTTTGAGCTCTAAATGTAGAGCCCGAACTTTGTAAGTTGGAACTTTTTATTGACGTACCTACTAGTCTACAAAGTTTGGGAACCAAGAAGGAGCTTAATTCCCTTTGATAACCAGGAAATCATTATTTTTTATTTAGGGAGTTGGGGAAAGGATTGGTCATATGATCTGCCTAAAGTTTTGTCTGTAAAAAAAAAACAGAAAGGAGAATGTAGGAAAGAGTATAACGGAATTACAAATTTTATGTGTTAATGGAGTGTTTCTAGTCTTCTATCTTATTACGCTGTCCAGTTATATATTTCACACAACGTTGTCTAATTGAACAACGTTGATCGGGACTACATATATTTACTCCCAACTATCCCATCCTTAAGTCTAAGAACCTAGATATGGGTTGGAGCAACTAAATTAACGTCACAATACTCTCTCCGAGCATCGTTGAATAGATAGGCTTGGATCCTGGATAAAAAATTTGTTTACCTTTAGATTTTATGTTCTTTTATTTGGCATTCTTTGAACGAAAGGTAATTTTAATAAGGTTAGAAACTAAAAATAAACAATTAATCAACAACTTCATAATGTACGTCAATTAGACGTCACATAAGTTGCAATAGTTTTACAAAGAAGTTTTAAATATATTAACTTCATAAATGGAATTGTTACAGTTGTTGCTTAGCAATGAATAACATTTTGTAGTTGGTAGCGATGTTATTCTGTGATGAACATCGCTATTTCTGATTTTCTATGAAGTAAAGAGACAGTAGTCAACAATTCAAAAGGATATTTACAGTACTCTTGAATAGATCAGTCTTGGTCCTTGAAAAAAAGACAATTATACCTACTTAGCGCCGTAGCTCTAAAAAAGGACATTACATAACACATTTAGTTCGTTACCGAGGTATTAAAAAACAGTTACAAGGTAGTTTAGGTTTGTTTTTTTTTTTTTTTTTTTAGGGTTAAGATACCAAATGACAAACACTGTCCCCCTTATTTACATCCTCTCAAATATGTACGTTATGTTCAAAATGTAGCAGCACTTGGTATACAGACTATGAAAAAACCCGACTCTCGAAATAGGCTCTGGTTGGTTAAATTCGTGTTAATATCTGAACTGACGGATTAATGCTGTTTCTTTGACTTTCATTACTAAGTATACCTGGATTCCTTCTGATCACCAGTTTCTAAGGAGAGATGCCAAGGAAGGTTCTACAAATAATGTCTTACGTACGTACGTAGGAAATAAAGTAAGAAGGAGGAAAAAGGGTGTTTGCCGGAGTTTTATTTTTTAGTGACGTCTTCTCAAGCATTTTAAAGGGAACTTGAGTAGTAGTAATCCTCATCTTTCTTACTTGCACAGACAATGGAAAAGTGTCATCAAGAAGAGTAAGAGGTTAGAATACCTTCGTGAATAACTCTCTCAACTGGGTCAACTGACATATAGCCTACTTCTGTTCCACCTGGGTATGTACGTATGAACTCCGAATACGAAACCACGCAAAAATATCCAAACCGGTCTTCGGGTAACGGAAAACCAGCCTTTCCCGAACTATCGGAAGAGACTGATTCCTCGAGGTCTCGGAGAAGAAGATGAATGGCGTAGTACATAATCGCCCCTCCTCAAAGTGAGGGGTAAGTAGCCATGGTTTGAAACATAACGCGGCACTTTTTTGACACACACCCTCTTTTCCTCTATCGTTGTGGTGTACCCGCAGGATAAGCGAGGAGGGGGGGGGGGCCGTCTTGAAGAAAACCTTGGAGCCGTGGCGGCCGGCTAAGTACGGCAAGAGGGTTCGCCCATATTTTGTTTTGTTTGGATTGCGGCGGGACAGCTCTTATGGGTGTGGCAAGTGGGTGTCAGTAGGAATAGGCGCGGCTTTCTCAGCGTTCAATATACCAACAAACATCGTTTGCGTCTGTTTGACATTTTTTGGTGCGAACACGCCTTTGTATTATTTCAATTGCGCACCAAATTGAGGGAAAGAAGACGGCAAGATATGGCATGGCATGGCACGGTTAGTATATTTCCATCAATTTCCATGGCCTTTTCTGTTAGCGTCACACATCTTGGCGATCTGTCCTTCAAAAGAGATGTGGAACTTTTTTTACAAGGTGAATTCAGACAAGTTTGAGCAGTCGGATTTGTATCTCCTTTGAGCAATAAGGCTGATTTCTTATCCATCCATATCTCTTCTGACACTATCCTTCCTCTATCCCGCAAAAATGATAAAGGTCATTCCCTTTACCCATAGAATTCCGAATCTCATCTACTATTATTCCTTTGTTTACTTTACATACCTTTGCCAATAAAAAAAAACTTGATCGTATCTTTCTTTGTTATCTCCAAGGTCCAAAACCTTACATATATATAAGATTAACAGTCTGCTAATAAATCATTACGCTCTTGCAAAGGTTTTCTTGTATGTATTTATTCTCTTGTGACACTTGTTAATTAAACCAAATAACCAAATCAACTACCTATCACTATACAATCATATAGATTGTTTTAAACCATTCCTTTAATTAGATAAAATTTCAAACTCTATTATACTCTCTATTTACTTACTATAAAAAATATTTATTAATGACAATCAGACAGATTCCTTCAAATAGTACTTCTGATCAGTACGAAGAATACTTCGAACAACTCCCCAAGAAGGAATTCAAACTCCCCATCCAAGAAGAAGAACTAATAAACGATGACTTGGAAAGAAACATAAGTTCTGCAAGTTCCCAAGATGAAAATGATTCATATAACATCGATGGTAAAACTGAAGGTACTCGTCTAAAGAAAGCCCTAAAGGCCCGTCACGTCTCAATGATCGCCATCGGTGGTTCTCTAGGGACAGGTCTGTTAATCGGTACAGGTACATCTCTAGCATTGGCAGGTCCAGTATCCACTTTAATCGCTTACGCATTCGTTGGACTTCTAGTCTTCTTCACTATGGCTTGTTTAGGTGAAATGGCTACATATATCCCATTAGATGGGTTCACTAGTTATGCATCCCGTTATTGTGATCCTGCTTTAGGTTTCGCGGTCGGTTATGCTTATCTTTTCAAATATTTCATCTTACCACCAAATCAATTGACCGCTGCTGCTTTAGTCATTCAATATTGGGTCGATAAGGAAAAAGTTAACCCAGGTGTTTGGGTTACTATCTTTTTAGTCGTTATTGTATCTATTAATGTCTTTGGTGTTAGATTCTTTGGTGAATTCGAATTTTGGTTATCTTCATTTAAAGTTCTTGTTATGCTTGGTTTAATGCTTCTATTATTCATCTTAATGTTAGGTGGTGGACCTGATCATGATAGATTAGGTTTCAGATATTGGAGACATCCAGGTTCATTTAAAGAATATTCTGAGACAATCACTGGTGATACTGGTAGATTTGTTGCATTCGTTTCTGTTTTCGTTTACGCCACTTACGCTTATTTAGGTATTGAATTAACTGGTATTGTTGCCGCTGAAGCTCAAAATCCAAGGAAAAGTATTCCAAAGGCAATCAAATTAACCATGTACCGTATTGTTATCTTCTATTTAATTAGTATTTTCCTATTGGGTATGTGTGTCGCTTATGATGATCCATTATTGATTAAGGCTAAAAATTCAAGTACCTCTGCTGCTGCCTCTCCATTTGTTGTTGCAATCATTAACTCTGGTATTAATGCACTACCCCATATTATTAATGCATGTGTCTTAGTTTTCGTGTTCAGTGCATGTAACTCTGACTTGTATGTCTCATCAAGATCTCTTTACAGTTTGGCTATTGATAACAAAGCTCCCAAGATCTTTGCGAAGACAAACAGATGGGGTATTCCATACTATGCTCTTTCTGTTTCAGTTCTATTTTGTTTATTAGCTTATATGTGTGTTTCTTCTGCATCTGCTAAGATCTTTAACTATTTTGTTAACGTCGTTTCCATCTTTGGTATTTTAAGTTGGATTTCAATCTTAATCACTTACATTTGCTTCGATAGAGCTGTTCGTGCTCAAGGTGTTGACAAATCTACTTTCGCTTATGTTGCACCATTCCAACCATACGGTGCTTGGTTTTCATTATTCTTTTGTTGCTTAATTGCCTTGATCAAGAATTTTACAGTTTTCTTAAACCATCAATTCGATTATAAGAACTTCATTACCGGTTACATTGGTTTACCAGTTTTCTTCTTTTGTTATTTTGGTTATAAATTCACATACAAGACTAAGGTTATTGATCCATTAAAGGTTGATCTTTACACATTCAAAGCAGCCATTGATCAAGAAGAAGAAGATGGTAAGATGGCTGATGCAGAAAAGGCTGAAAGAATTAAACAAAATGGTAAGAACTTTGAATGGTTCTACGATAAATTCTTGGGTAATATCTTCTAAGAAAAAGAGAAAAACCAACCCACTTTTTAACGATAAACGAAACTACATTCCATAATACTAATATTAAAAATCCTGTGCATTTATATCCTTTTTTTTATCCTTATTCATTTATATCCTCTTATACATAATCATCTAACAAAAAATCTAATAAATGAATTAGACGTTCTAATTAACCTGCCTCTTTTTTTCTAGACTATACAATTTGGTGTTTAAAAAGAATAATTCCATTGGCGAACTGCTTATTCTGTAGATTATATTTAAGAGACTTATTTTTTTCCCGCTTGATAGATTCAGATCTTTATGTGTGTGTACATATGGCCGCACCTAGTCAATTTTCAACATACATCATCATGTAAAAACACGATTGTATTAGGTAAAGTATAGATGGAAAATCCAATGAATAAAAGAAGGTTAAAATGAAAAATTATTATTGAATTAAATTAAGTGAATAAATGATAAATAAAGTAATAAGTAAAATTACCCATTATTAGTAATATACAAGGTTATGTTATGAAAAGGGAAATATTATTGCCAGAAAGGGATATCAATTAATTTGTGAAGTATGCAATTAAACAGTTTCTGTAGATTTGGTATTAACAAGTTCAATATCACTGTTATTATTATAGTTATTATTATGAGTTGTGTTAGGAATATTTCCAGAATTTTTCTTATTTCTTAAAGATGGAATAAATTTAGCAAGGAAATCAACCACGGGATCATCTTCTTTGACATTCTTTTCATCCAATTCATTAAGTGCGACAACATCTTCTAATCTATGATTTCTTAGAAATAAAGCAGCACAAAGTAATGGGATACAGAAACAAAGACCAATGATACAAAGGATTTTTTGAACATCTCTGTATGCTTTAACAACAGCCATTCTATCTGGGGTACCCCAAGTATTAGTTATGATAAATGTAAATGGAGATCCATAAGCTTCAGCGGCTAGTGTTTGATTTGCAATAGCTTTGGAAATTCTATCGGGCAAGACGTTAGTCCAAACAGCACCTGAAACGGCGGATCCTAACCCAGATCCAATATTATATGCTGCCAAATAAAGGGCAGTAATGACTGCAAGCTTTTGATGAGATCTAGTAGTAGCTTGGATGGAAGCTTGTGTTGTGTAAGTGAAGAACCCTGCACCGAAACCTAACAAACATAATGAACCAATAATACCTGCATGAGAAGCAGAGTCACCACGGTAACGAATTAATAAACCGAATGCAACGAACCACATACTGATACCAAATATAATGAATGGTTTGGTTCTTCTCACTTTAATCAAAACAAGACCCAACCCTGTACCAGTTAGAACAGAGACGAAAGAATACAAAGATGTAATTCTTGTGGCTGATTTGACAGATTCATGAACAGCTACTACTAAGACAGTATACATATAATCACCTTGCATGTACCAACAGAAATTAATCATTGTAGCAATAATCAAAGCAGAGAATACACCTCTATCTTTCAATAAAGCCCATGGAGTTAGAGGATGTTTAGAAAATTTCATTTCCCATAAAATGTACAATGGTAAACAAACGACCCAACCAATAACTTCTGGAACAATAATATGAGCAGTTTTCCATTCACTATTCATACCCCCAGCCAAAGTGAATGGAACCAACACACATCCAAAGAAACAAACCATCAATAATAATCCAATCATATCCAATTTCCAAAACAAAACGTCAATGAAGAAATATCTTTTCCATTCCTTATCCTTTGGAACCATAACATGTTTAGCCAATTTATCCTTTGAATTCTTATTAGCCAAATATCTCATGTGTAACATACAACAACCCAATGGGATACAAGCCAACGGGAAAATGAAAGCCCACATCCCGATCCCCCATTTCCAATCCCCACCAACTGCGGATGTGACATCACCACTAATCCAAGTATTAATAATGAATGGTAAAGCAGGGACAAACAATGCTAATAATCTCCAATTTAAATTAGAAAAATCAGTAGCGATGACTTCAACGATTAACATAGCTCCTGTGTAGCCGACTTGATAGAAACAACCACCTGCAGTGAATCTAGCGACGTTAGTTGCTTGTGATTCAATAATGGTACCTACTACATAGAATAAGATAGCGATGATGAGCATGGTTAATCTTCCGAAGATGTCGGATGCTCTAGCGAACCAAATTTGTCCAGCTGCGGCAATGACTGTCTTGATACAATTGACAGTGGAAAGGAGAGAATGCTGAGAGTATGATGATGTGGCGTAAGCTTGGTATGTGTAACGGATGTTACCATCTAGACCGTATGCGTAAGCGACTAAGAATAAAGAGAAAAATAGTAAGACACGATAGTATGGTTTCTTGTATTGTTCTGCGTATACTTCAATGTTTTGAACACCAGCATCTTTGATACTGATTTCTGATCCTGAGGAAATGTCCGTGGAATGAACGCTGTAGGTTTCCTTTTGTGCGATTTCCTCTTCTCCTTGGTTGGAGTGAGATGATTCTAATGACATCTTTGTATTATCTTGCACTGTTTATCTTATGATATATAGATATATAAGTTATAGGTTAATTGTACAGAGTATAGCAAGGGAAATCGGGATGAATTGAGATGAGCTTGCGATGAGATGAGCCCTTATATATGATGCTTAATATTGATTCAGGTTTCCATATTTTTATTATTCAATGAAGAACAAAAAAGTTATACGTAAAGGAAAGGAAAGGAAAGGAAGGGTGCAGTTTCCCATTATAGTCTGTACAACATTTTCTTCGTTTTTTTCGTTTCTATAATAATGATACTGATATAAAATAATAAGCGTATAAAAACCTGAAAACATAGAAAAAAAAAAAAAAAAAAATGAAAAAATGAAAAACGTGCGGCTTAAAGAAGATAGACGGCGGTGTGCAAGGTCTTCTCCGACAATGCGTCTATATGTGTTTGCATTTAGCCTATCTTTACCGAATTAGGAATTGCCATGGGACAGACCCAACTAAGAAGAGGGTTCTCTTGCGGGGCTTGATGTGGCTTTTGTCCTTGAAAGGGTTTTGACAAAGCCCCCTCTAAGATAAAGGCGTACGGGGGAGGGGAAACTCAAACTGCACCCGGAATCTTTGGTACGGGTGTTACTCTTAGTTGTGACGTATATTTGTCTATGAAGGAGAAGGAAGTTTTTTTTTCTCCTAGTGAGGGTTAATTAAATTGAACTCTACGTGGGGAAGCCTTCGAGAAATTCCAAAGGAACAAGAACGTTCACTCAATGAGGGGGAAACAATAAGCACGTGTGGTTGGTATTGACAATAAATACATCTTGGAATCAACGAATCAATTTTGAAAGATATTTAGAGGTATAATGATTTTTATACGAGCAAGCTGTTTTTTGCAGTATGTAATTAATTATAGAAGACGTTACATTATGAAAAATGATAGAATTGTAAACAGATAGTAGCTTCTAATATGAATATACGTTTTCTTTTTACGTATGATTACATACGTAGTTTTGCTTTAGCGCGTCATCTAATATGAAATCTGATGTGGTCATCGAGTTTCGGGCTTGCATTTCGTTGCTCCGGTTACGGCACCCGATTTTCCTCAATGGGTAAATATATATGTATCTATCTATCTATATATATTTATATATACAACACCTTCAGCCGTTCCACTCTTCATTCTCCACCCTAAACTAAGGTCTCTAGTGCAAATGTTTCTTTGAAAGGTTTCGTTGGTCTTGTCATGGCTTATCGGGATGTTGCTCTTCGTTTTACTTGGAGAATTGCTTCTAGTAATAAAAGCGACTTTAGTTTCTTAAAAGATATAGTAAAATTGTTTTGATGCGGACTATAACCGAAGTTCATCTCATTCCCCCCTCATTATTATTCACGTAAGTTAATTAATATTTTTAATGGCCATACTGCTATTAATTCCCATTTAGTTGGAAATGCTTGCAAAATGTCTTCTATCAACGCCCATCTTTAATCCCGGAATTACCAACCCGCCCTCCCCATTTCCTCTGTTACATAGCACAGAGATAATTCCTGCTCTTTTGCCATTACTTCTAAAGGCAGCATCCAAGAAACCCTCATAAAAATTGTCCTTTTAAATGCAATTTTTTTTGATTAGAAATAAAATTTTAATGACGCAATAATAATAAAAGGCGTTTCACAACCCATGAGAGTAGAAATGTTTTTGTAATAACGGAAAATTTGTTTCATAAACGGCCTAACTTATTGGTAAGAAGAACATGTTTATGACAATTAATACCCTAGACTCTCTCGCGAGTATACACTAATTTTGAACAAAAAGATATAACAAATTTTCATAAAGTTAAACAAAACAACAACTATCAAATATGAAGAATGATAAAAAGAACTTCACTCCGGTTTTACCCTTTTATTTGGAACATTGTTGTGGTTTTTATTGTATAATTTATCTTAGTAATAAAGAAAGCCAATTTAAAATAATAATTACAACTGAAGGTAATAATTTACATACAAATATATGAAAGCCTCTTAAAAGAAGAACAGACAGTTAAAAACATATAACTTGAATAAGAAAAGTATCTGATGTCCTGGATTTTCTCTAAACATTTCTCTTATACTGTTGAAAAAGGGACATTGTAGAGGAAACCTCATACGGAGTAATAACTCTTATATATATGGAGTGGGATTGGAAAGTGCAGAATAATGAAAAACAAACAACATAAAAAAGAAACACCCCTTTGTTGTTCAAATTTTGCGTCATCCATTTATATCATATTAGTAAAAAAAATACAAAAAAATAATGAAGGATGCGAGGTTCGAACTCGCGCGGACAACCGTCCAACAGATCTTAAGTCTGCCGCCTTAGACCACTCGGCCAACCCTCCAATTGAATTATATTTTTGATGATTTTGTAGTTCAGTGTATTGGGGTTATCATTATTCTGACCTCTCACTAATTTATCCGTTTTAAAAAGGTAAGGTTAGATAGCTTATTTCCTATAATTAA